>NC_049985.1:4839376-5000226 GCF_000003815.2 Branchiostoma floridae | reverse complement strand
AAATTATGTATTTCACAAGATCAGTTTTTACCATCTCTGTATCTCCTGGGCTTGAAGACAGTAACATTTTTTCTCTGCAAGAATTTTTTTCTTCGAGTTTGACCAATCCTGTTTCAGTCATTTCATCATTTCGTCTTGTGCTTCTACTGTTACTTCTGTGTACCCCATGTTGGGCATTACCATGTTCAAACACTGATATAGAGGTCTATTTCAGCATGTTCTAAAATGTATTGTGCCTTTTCTTGCATCCCTTGAGCACATCATTCATTCCAAGGTGCAGCTAGACCTTTCAGGAAGTACATTTGCTCCTTTTGGCGTGGCTTTCTGTCTGGAAGTCAGCCGGCTTGATCACACAGGAAATTTATGTCTCCTCCTTTGAAGACTGAAAGAGCAAAGATCTCTCGTCTGGTGTTGCATTTCTCTCTGATAACAGTTCCCAGTGGCTAGCGGAAAGCCAGGAATCCCTCCAAGCAAATAAGACTCTTTAATACCTCCAACTGGAAAGCCCTGATAAACGTACTTTACAGTCTGCACGGAATCCCTACAGTGTGGGAAAGCCGGCGACTGGGGGTTTCCTGTCTATTCATGTATTGTGACGCCGTCTAGCTAACACAGAAAAGTCAAGACTAGGAGTAGGAGGTTCCAGCCAGCTAGTGTGTGTAAGTCTGGGTGGTGTGGGAAAGTGCCTACACTGCCCTTCTCCATTGTGTGGTAGGTTTAGGAGGTGACCCAGGAGTGGGACAAGGTTGGGCAGGCCTTGTGCCCAGCCAGGTGAGGTCAGGCAGGGTCATGGTCTGATGAACAGCAGCCAGACACAACAAATGACGCCCATTGTTCTCCCATTGCTTGCCGTTCCAGACCTTGCACACAAAAGCATTTTCAACCTCACAAAAAAAGTCAAACCACAAGGGTTGATTGAGAGAAAAGAAGGAAAGTTGACTGTTCCAAGGCTCTTGATATACCTTAACATTTAGCTCTGTCACAAAGGTGCTAATTCGTAACAGAAGAAGTATCCAAATGTTTCACATGAACGGCAAAACACAATGATTTTTCTTTTGCAGACTTCAACAGCCTTGTATTTTTTTGAATTTCAATGACCCTGAAGAATGCTTTCTGAGCAGCTTTGCAGACTACCAGCTTTGCCATCTAGCAGACATAGAGGTTGTCCTATTTTTCCACAGGTGTGCAGGTGTTTAAGTTCACCTGTGTTCAGATGTGCACACCCTCTTCGGGAAGACAGGCATGGCTTTGTCAGTCAGAAACATCAAGATTTGTGTTTGTTTCCACTTTTAGTATACAATATCTTGACTACACACACACGCCTGCCTGCCTGCCTGGTATATCTTACAGGTTACCTGGGAGGACATTTGCATAGTCCTCACTTTGGCAGGTGTGAAATATGACACTGGTACTTAACTGTAGGGGTTTCCCAAGTCTGCAACCACAAGGTTCAAACATCTGGTGAACTTCTTTGCTGAATAGAAGCTGTATATAGTCAAAGTATGATAAGCTGTTGTGACACAAAATCCCTATAAGTCTGGACAAGCTATGATATAAAGCAGATCTGCACCACTGTAAAGGACTGATAAGTGAGACAGGTAGTCCAATGGGTAGACTTTGTACCTGGACAGTTTTTCCTTACACAAGGGCATTGTTGGGCCCTTTACTCTGATGATGTGTCTAGACTAGAAGGAATGTTTGCATTTGGTGTCTGACCCTGTCGGCCCAGGACTCAGGGGTTAGGTTTGGCACAGGGCTGCCATTGGACGGGTGTTTCCCCGCTGTCTCCTCCAATGTCTAGACGGTGTTTGACATCAAACATTCAATTTTTTTTCCTGCCACCTTTTGTTCTCGATACCTCGCACACCTCAGTAGCATTTTAGGTTTTCACAATTTTACTCAGAGCCTCTTACCTAGAATGTATGCAAATCCTTGTATTTTAGGAGATTTTACTTGAACTTAAAAGCCCATTTGATAGAGTAATAGTGTCCTCTGGATAACTTCAAGTCAATTACTGAGATCTGTAGCAGGCTGAAGCAGGATTTCTAGGCAAGCCCTTGAGTGGGTAAGGGCCAGTAGAGCCAGGTAATTGGCTACGGTTGGATAGCAGTGTTAACAAGGCCAATCACAAGGGCATATGTTAATGTTATTATTACCTGAACCTTGTCCAAGAACTATGTCGAGTTACTCATGGCTCCCATTAGGTGTACCATCGATCAGGACTGGTCCATTATCCTGAGAGGGGTGACCCACCTGTGGCTGGCAGGACTGGTCTATTGTTCTGAGGGGGAGTGATCCTCTGTAGCTGTCAAGTTGAATTAAGAAATATAAAGGGAAAACACAAAAAGAGCCCAGACTGTCCCACCTTTCCCGCTTTTCCCCTCAGTTTCTATCTCCACGTCTCACAGACATGAATGAGATGTCCCAAAAAGGCTTGTAGATAAATCCATACTTATTATATTATATAAAGGCCCAGCTGTGTAAGCAAATCCCAAGGCAAAGGTTATTCCAATAAAGGTTGCTATATAAGCCCTCTTCCTGCTCCACCTGCAATATGATTACCTGTTTCCTTCCTGTCTGCTTTGGTGATAGCTATAGACTGGTAGTCTATGGTGGTCTTTGTTGGCAAGGAGCATTGTTACCTCCGTAAAATGGAGGTACAATTTACTGCTTTCAGTGTGTCTGTCTGTGTGTGTTTCCAACTTTCCACATATTTTTTGTCAGCACAAGTTTAGAGGGTCCGATTGATTGTGATGATATTTTGCAGGGCTCGAAATACTATGCAGGTTGGTGCAGGTAAAATTGGAACTGTGAATGTATTTCTGGTGTCTACCTGCACCTAACCTGCTATGGTCCATGTACTGGGTTTTATACATAAATGTCCTATGATGTAGGTGTGTGTGGATTGTTATTAGCTGCACCGACTGTTACCATCTATAAAGTATAGAAGAAAAATAGTAATGGTTTCTGAACAATTTTAGTATGATCCAAATAAATTCAGAGTGGTGCAGGTAAAATTTGTCTGGTGTAGGTAATTTTCAGTGTTACCTGCACCAGTGCAGGTATGCAGAAAAAAGTATTTCGAGTCCTGTTTTGCTATGTCATATATCGATTGTGATGATATTTGCTAAATGGATTGTGATGTTATTTGCTATATGAAAAGCACTATTGCAGAGCAAATTTGTTCAAGCTCAATGCACCAGCCCTCTAATAAAAATCTAGCAATCGATCATAGCTTATCATGTCTTCTTTTGTTGCTCCTCCCACAGGTGTTCAGCGGCACATTCTCTTTGCTGGTATTGGCACGGTGGCTGCCTACTACTTCACCAAAGCGGAAAACAACAGGAACGCTAGAAGAGACTTGATCATCGAGGACTATATGAAGAAACACCCAGAAGACTTCCCACCACAAGGTACAGCTTAAGTAGATTAACTTGCGCTGGACTGTAGTCTGTGAAGATCTCTAATAATCTGTAAATGGCACTTGGATAACAAATTTGCTTTCATTCAGTAACGATATGTTGTAAAGATCTTGTGTACTGTACATATATGATTATTGCCCCACCTCAAAGATGAACCTTGTATATTGTACATTTTGGAACAGTTTTACTCTTCGTTTTTTGTGATGACCTCTCCAATGGCCAACATGCATTTCCTGTATCGCTATAATTTGCTCCTGTTACAGGTGTGAAAACCTGCTTTCCCCTCCTACTGCAAAGTTAAGTTCCCCTGAAAAAGAAATAGATTTATGGTATTTTCTATAACAGATATCACAAAATGACAGAATAAGGCAGTTTTTAGTGGCATACTGTAAATGCATTTAAGTGCGCGGAGATTTAATTTTGCGGTAGCGGGAAAATGGACTTTTCACTGTGGTTTTAATTTCGCGATAGCACCATGCACTGTAGTCTCTTACTGTTATGGAAAAATGTTAGCGGTGGTTTTAAATTCACGGTGAAGCGGCCACCGCGAACATTAAACCACCGCGAACATTTCTGCATTTACAGTAATTTATGTAAGGCATAAGTTGAATAAAAAACAATTGCATCACTTATTTGTTTTGCTGTTTTCCAGGAGGAAAGACCTTTAACGACGTGCTGATACCGTGGGCGCCCATCCGCTGAGTGCGGCCATGATGACAACACACCACCAGCCCCCCTCCCCCTCCAGAGTTTAACACAGCAGCCAGGCAGGGCCCAGCAGCTTGTGATGGTCCATGCAGCAGCAGTCCTGTTTTCGCTTCAGCTAACCTACGTAGTAACCAGGCGTTTGGCACACAGCACGTCCCTGTAACCAGGCTTGCACAGTCAGGGCTTTGTTTATGACGAGAGAGAGAGTAGCTAGCCGTGATAGTTCTAGTCATGTGGTTTATATGTTTATAGAGATAAGCACTGATGGAATGGTGCTATTTGAAGGAATGGACCTTCCCGCATAAGGGTTAGGCATTCTGGAACGTTTTGAATTTCCTACTTCTTTGCTCCGGTCTCCCGAGCTCCAAAGGCAGCCCCTGCCCTGACTGGCTTTGTTTGGCATTGTGCTTTAGGCCTTTAGGCAATTTTTCTTTGTCAGCAGCACAGGGTAGAAATGGACTGCATCTGGAGTTTGGGAGGCTTCTTTCCTATCGTAGTACCACACTACCACCCCTGTATTAAGCAACAGTCAGTGATATGAAAGGACATTGGAAGTGCTTGTCGTATGTTGTACCTAGCCGTTGTGATGTTACCTCGGCGCGTGATATTTTTGTTCGTCTGTGTGCCTTGAAAAAAAGTTTTGCTGTATGTATGTGTGAGTGTCTGTAAAGGAAACATTTGAACATGCGGGTGCACACCAACTCAGGCAGGGAGCAACTGATGTGTATAACAATGGAAGAAGGACTACATCATTAAATGATGTGCTTGTTACAGAAAGAGGTCGTTTGTAAGAAATTACATCGATCCGGTTCGTGTTTTGAACTCCTGCTTGAGAATCAAAGTGACAGAAAGGAAAACAGTTGCCTGTATCAGGATCGGACTTAGGAACGGATCAAACCTCTGGACTTTTATTCTGTCTTTTCTCTATAACGTGTTATAATAACCAGGAGTTTCTAAAAAGAATTGTACATAGAAGAGACTGGACTCGCTGCTGTATACCCTGTCGGCTGCTTTAATAAAAAGTAGTATGGTTGACAACTTTTTGTCTGCTCTAGTTCTTACACAAGATGATATCTTTCCATATAATTTTAGGAAGACTGAACTTGCGTCTCTTTTATTCTACAAAAAGTATACTAGTAGTATATTCTGCTTAGACAAATCAGACAAATGTCTACACACCACCAACTTGTCATCTGCAAAGTAAAATATTGACACGAATCTGAATGCAAAATTACTTTAGCAATGACTATTTTTTATAGCTTAAAATAATTGATTTAAAACCCTGTCTATGGCCAGCAATATGAGCCACAATTGTTTGTACATTTCCCAAGATTAAGAATAGATATCTGCACAACCACAGCAACACTAGAATACAACTTACCAAGGAGGCTAACCTCCTCGAACTTACTAACAAACATTGTTTCAGGTGATTGACACCTATCATATAAATAGTAACTCTATGGAGAACTTCTTTTCAAGAACGCATTCTGTATTTACAACTCATGTAGTCAAGTTATTGGCTAAAACCGTTGTGCACCTTAACTAAGTACCTCTCCAAGATCTTGCAGAAAAGAATAACTTTATATCTGGATCCACACCTATCTTATTTCTTGATATGCTGCTTCAGTTTTTGTTTTAAGAGAGCACACATCCTTAAGTTAAAGATTTGAAACAACTCCCAAATGTTCATTCGTTTAATTTCATTAAACTAAAACTGAATTTTTGCCACACTTACCAGCATGGTACATAGACTCATTTTGACTGGATATCTGTTTCTCTCCATATTCTTTTGGTCTGCCTACTTCATTTAAATTTCTTATGAAAAGCCCCAAAGCAAGACTTGACTTCACATGGCCTAATTGATTGTTAATTTGCTTCTCAACGAATGTTCACCTGAACTGCCCCCCACTCCAATCAAAAAGTTACAGACTAATATTTTACTTCAGCCAATTGGATAATGGCGTATGTTAAGGGCCAGTTGTTAAACTTTGCCTAACAGCAACTTCATGAAATGTTGCAGAACAGCAAGTTTTCTTCCATAGCTTCAAGCCAAGTCTTTAAACTGTGTGTAGTCCTTCAGTTTGACCCCGGTGACTTGGACTGGTCGCTTCGCGGGCTCCGTTCCGGGCTTTGACTTTTCCTCTGCGGTGAGGGAGACTTCTTTAACTTCGGAAGCTTCTTGACCGCGGCCGTCTTCTTGATGGGGCCCTTCTTGGGGTCGAGGATTCTCTGGTTGTTTGGAACGTCTCGTGGCGACATGCCTATCTTCCCAGTAACTGCGACAACATCAGCGTCGAGTGACACGCGTTCCCGCCGCTTCTTGTCTTCAATCGCAAGACGAGCCTGTTGAATCAAACATCATCAAAGAAAGTGTTAACAAAGATATTCCTCCAAATATCTATGTTGCCTAAATATATATGCTGTAGTATTACACATGTACCTTTGCTCTGCAAGTCAAGCAGTAGTTGGTAAGAGACACACTTGGTTGAACTCTCTCTCTCTGTCAGTGTACAGACTATGACACTACGAAAAACCAAGGAGGTTATCTGAACTAAGCGGCAGAGGAGACTAAGTGCACATTAAATACACATGGCATATGAGCTTCATGACTGCCTGCTGAACACAGATTCAAAGCCATAAAAGTCTCACTGAAGTGACCTTTTCTTTCTTGTAAAATCACAAAAGACTGTACAGTTACTGATTGTGAACATTTTTGTTAAAGCCACTTTCACCTTCTCCCTGCTACCTAACCCCATAAACAATAGTGAATTGGTATCCAAACAGATACTTTAGTGTTCTAAGGAAGAAACTCCTCATTTTGATTAAGATGGCTCATGCCAAAATCAATTTTAGCAAATTAATGTCTTGAGCAAAAGCACCACTTACCTGATGAATTTCTGTCAGGTACTGTTTTCTCTCATCGTTTGCCTTGTGAAAGGCCTGTAGCAAAAAACAAAACAAAAACAATGTAGGTCAGACAAATATCACTATATTAATCTCATAAACATTATTAGACAATCAACCCAAAATCTGTACATATTGTAGACACCTGACATCCCCTAATAACCTCATGGGTGAAAGGATATCAAAGAAAACTGCCCCCCATTCCTCAGGTTCCAACTGTCTACATAGTCCACATGCCTGAGCAACTCCTGATAGGAAAAGGCTGGAACAGATTTGCTGACTTTTAGAGAGAGCCTCTAATGGTCTTGGATAATGGCCAGACAGACTTCTCCAGATCAAACATGGTAGATGGATGGATGTCAGGTGTAACATAAGATAGTAGCTACCATAGGTCTAGCCCCAGGACAATTTTAAGGCTTCAATCTCAGTGAGTCAGATTATCTCCAGCATGATGGTTCTGACATGGGGACTGAGAAGTCATCCACATGCCTGGGTGCCATCCAATTACTACCTGATTGATTTACTACCTGAAGAAAAATCAGAAGTGGGTGTAAAAAAATAAAAAATAAATTAACGGGTCTTAGTGGCAAGTGTGCAGATGTTGACACACTGGCAGCACCAAATCCGTAGGTGTTTTTGGCACCTTTAGACAGATTAGCCGTGAGGCTAGGTGTGGTTGACTCTACACCGTCATGGGGGAAGGGGCATGGCGATTATCGAACTCAGGACCTACTGATTCTGATTCCAACGCTCTAGCCATTGTGCCACACAGAAGCGAGTGTAAGGAGCCCAGTTTAAGTGATTGAATGGTACCCAAGCTAGCTGTCCACTGGCAAGGGATGTAAAATTTTCCATCCATGACGTCAAGCTTAGTAGGTAATCTGTATCAACATCAGCCCAGTTCTGGAGAATTGCGCAGTGATGAAGGGGACACCATCCGTACAACGCTGCTGAAAATGGCCCTCAGAGCTCAGAGTCTTGTTGGGCAAGCTACTTTCTTGCTTTGTATGGCCAGTTCAGCAAGGTAGCTGAGGACATATGGAGACATGGGCCATGTGGATATGTTCTTTGTATACAAAAGAGCTGTTCTTTCACAGGAGGGCAAGAAGAGGAGATGAAGACTAGACCTGACCTTGGACTCCTGATCTAGTCTCCACTCGTAGTCCCGGAGTTGTCCCTCAAGACTCTGCTTCTCCTTCTCCATCTGCTTCATCAGTTTCTTAAGACTGGCCTAGAGTACAAGGAAGTAAACCAAAGAACATGAATTAAGAACATGTATGGAAGCATCACCAAGCCAATGGTGGGAGGAAGATTGTTAACTTTTCCCGTGGCCTGACTTATGTGCTTTCAAAAATGGTGCAGTCTGAAATTTTGGGATCTTTTCTCCCAAAGTCTATATGGACATGAGCTGCATGAATATCATGTACATGTGTGTAGCGGTGTACCGAAAGTGCGAAAAGGAACGAAAAGGAGCGAAAAGGAACGAAAAGGAACGAAAAGGAACGAAAAGGAAAGTACCGAAAGTGCGAAAAGGAACGAAAAGGAACGAAAAGGAAAGTACCGAAAGTGCGAAAAGGAACGAAAAGGAACGAAAAGATTGGATAGGAACGAAAAGGAACGAAAAGGAAAGTACCGAAAGTGCGAAAAGGAACGAAGTATGAAGCAAAGTGAAATAAAATCGATGGGAATATAAGGTAACGGTACTGTGATCGGCAAATGCATTTGAAACGGACTTTATTTTTGTATTTTGTGGCTTGTTCCACGAAATTCCTAGAGCTCCAATGGTTCAACGGCGAACCGGCGGGAAAGTGCACGCGTGGAAATAGCTAAAGACAAATCAAAGGCGATGGGCGGAGTCACGAATCAGTGCGTCCCGGGTTCCCACGCGGGCTGTCTCAGATCAAATGGGGGGAGGGGGGGGTTGAAAGCCGCTGAGTAGCACGCTAGAAAAACGTTTGACGGGTTGACATTCTGGTGTAGGTTATTTTTCTACGGTCCCAAAAATGTCACAAAGTCGTTTTCTAGTGGTCCCGGCCTAAATTATAAGTGGCCCCTGGCAATCGGGACGCCGCGTTGATTTCAATTTGAGGCCTGGTTCCAAAGACCTTTTCTGCCGAACCTGCACGGGAGACGTGAGTCGCCCGCCAGATCTCTCCGTAGTTTCCCAATATCCTTTGCACAAATTCCTCACGTTGGCCATTTCTTCCCGCAAAATTATTAATACTCATGGTACAACGTGAAGAAAACTCCTTGGTACAATGTATACTTGTCTATCCTTTCACAGCTTTTCTTTTGTCGTGAACGAGCAAAAAGATATGTCTCCAGTCTCCAGAAAACCATGTTGTGGGCCCTGTTGAAGGGAGTTGTCATGCTCGTGGGGCAGCAGTTTATTAGCATATCCTTCCTGACCGGACTTCTATTAGACGTAAATAATCGCAGGTCATTTGCATGCGGCGCTCCCATCCTGGGAGAACAGAAGCCACCCAAATACAACAACAACGCTACAATCTTTCCTCATTCTGAAAATGTATATTAATCGATATTTATCCATCACCCACCAGTAACTGAATTTTAGTCCTTACTTTCTTATCTCAGTTATGTTTCCTTGTATTTCGCTGATCTTCAGAGAATAATTTAGCCACACAAACACAACAGCCTAAAACAGCCCCGTAAAAATTTGATATTGCCGAATTCTGAGTAAAAGAAAACACGTTTCATAGGCTTCTAACGCCCGCAGTACCGGTTCCTTATATTCTCATTGATTTTATTTTAGTTTGCTTCATACTTCGTTCCTTTTCGTTCCTTTTCGTTCCTTTTCGTTCCTTTTCGTTCCTTTTCGTTCCTTTTCGCACTATCGGTAGACCCGTGTGTAGCATGAATCAAGTGTTGTTACAAATACGTTCCATGATCTTGAGTTTTGCTTTTTGATACAGAAATGATGTTTTGATATGACAGTATTAGCAAGTGATAAGAGGGAGTCAATATCAGTGAAGTGAAATCATAACTCACAAAGCCTATTAAACTTTGGGAGATGGTGGGATTTACCTGGGCTATCCCATTTGAGTGGAGGGGATGTCAGGACTTCAAGCAAATAATGGGGGGGGGGGGGAATCTAAGAAATTTAAGCTTTAGAACACCGATGTTGACATTTTGCTACCATCTCCTCATTGGTTATGGGGATAGGCATCAGTGAGAAGATTAAAAGATGTTTTAGAAATTGTACTTTAAGTGGATGGGAAAACACAAGCATGATAAAGTGGTGGGTGATGTTTCAGCAAAAGGTGCATGTTACAAAGCAGTGTAAAATGACGTAATGCAACAAAAATACCTTCAGCATTGGCCTAATTTGTGCAGACTTGGAAAGGAAAATACTCATGTTATTGCTAAAATACTAAATAAGCATCATAACTAGGCTCTGCTTGAAAAATCATGTAAATGCATAATATATGACTTCATAAAAACATAGGTCTAGATTTGGAGAAATTCAGTAATAGCATACATTAGCCATGCAGTGATGTTCATTACAATAAATACATGTAAGTACAATCAAGGGCTGTGTCCAGAACCTGTTTCTTGGCCCCAGGACAAAAATTTTGCATGTTAGGACAAACCAAAATTTTGCCCAATCCTGATTTTAAAAAATCTGAACTTTGTGACATTAAAGTGACTAATAACAATAAAAATTAACAACACATGGACTGCTAAACAATGAGTATGACAGAAAAAAATTAAAGCTGGAGACAGCCCTAATGCATTCTGATATGCTATGATAAAAATTAGATATAATGATCTAAATAGTTTCACTTAAATCTGGTAACTGCACTTTATATATTGTCAAAATCTGCATGATGAAATGCTCGGACCTATACAGCTGGAGGGAATTAAAATCTTTGGACTTCATAAAGGGGTGAAAAAACATAATGAATTTTATGATGCAAAAACATACAATACAGTATTGTTTAAAGTAGTAAACTTTACTCACATCAGACAGTTCGTCGAAGGTGCGCACGCTGGCGGCGTTCTTCCCGTCCTTGCTGTTCTGTTTGGACTCCTCCAGTTTCTGTCTCAGCAGGATGATCTGTCTGTCCAGCTGACTGTTCATCTCCTCCTGGGTCTCGTAACGAGTCTTCCACTCATTACCTTAATTAAGGACAACACAGAAACTCCATTTTATCAAAATCTTATGGTATACTTACTTACTTACAATGTACTTATCCTTTTTGTCCTTGGACAGACATATGGACATAACTTTTTCTATCTGAGCACCAGATGAGGCCCATGGATGTCATATGTTATACTGATACTGTAAATTCATTTAATTTCACTGTGGTTCTTAATTTCACTGACAGGTGGTTCTATCTTTCCAGCAGTAGGGAGCAGGAAGGTTTTGCTGTGTTTTGAATTTGATGTGGAACCCAATTTGCAGTGTAGTAACATTAAATGGGTTTATGGAAAAGGCTGGGCTGTCTACCTGGGCTGGCTACCTGGGCTGGCTATCACGTCAGGCTACTTGGACCTACGAAAGCCCATTGGGACAAAAGCTGTTTTAGCAGAAGGGTTCTTTGTGCTCAACAAAGAAGCTGTGTCTGAAGGATCTGTGTGTTATTATGTGAATGAGCTGTGTGAAGTGGCAGTGTGTGAAGGAGCTGTGTGTGAAAAGGCTGTGTGAGAAGCAGCTATGTTTGAAGGAGCTGTGTATGTTACATAACCCAGAGGTTCTGGGTTCGAATCAGTTGATATGCCACCGATCTTGTGCGCTTGAGAAGGGCTCTTAACACGACTTTCCTCACTATGGTAGAGAAAAGAGTACCTAGCTTCAGTAAGGGCCCTCCCTCAGATAGGGCAAAGAACCCACCACACTTACGGAAAAGACTAGGGGTCCTTCCTTCCCAGTGTAAATGGTTCAAAACCTTAAGTCCTATCAGCTATGGTCACACCTGGGGTAATTGCTGTCGTATTGAGGTCACCTGAGTTACCACCAAATGGCAACAGTTCCAGACCCTTGCACTTTAGCAACGCTTATTTTAAGCTCCTCACTATTCAATTGTCGATCCTAATGTATGGCGCAGAAGCCTGGACCCTGACAGCCACTAAAGAACGGCTCCTGGATGCCTTTGACCAACTAGCCACCAGTCTAAAGACTAATCCAATCAGCCCGATAAGTCGTGTTAATAGCCCTTCCCAAGGGCACAAGATCGGTGGCATATCAACTGATTTGAACCCAGAACCTCTGGGTTATGTAACACACACAATAGCTTCACACATAGCTTCTTCATTGAGCACAAACAATCCCTACTGCTTAAACAGCTTTTGTCGCAATGGGCTTTCGTAGGTCCAAGTAGCCTGACGTGATAGCCAGCCCAGGTAGACAGCCCAGGTAGACAGCCCAGGTAGACAGCCCAGCCTTTTCCGTAAACCCACATTAAATTGAAGATTCACAACATCATGAATTTGCGGTGGAGAAATCACTGGGAAAAAAATGAAAAAGACCACTGCAAAAGTTTCAAGATATGCTGTAATCTCCAAGTAGATGTAAAGTCTCATTGTTTTACACGTGATCTCCCAACATCTGCTTGGAGATTGACATTATTGAATAGATGAATGTCATTTTGTAGTTAACCACCTTCACCTGCATGCTTTTACAGAATTCTTTGACGACAAGTCAAATACGTATTTTTTTTCAAATCAAGAGTTGCTGAAAGTTACATTATTGCAAAAGAGAAATCATACGTATGTACCATACTCCATAGGCAAAGTTTTCACCTCACCTTCATCTTCAACTCCGTCAAATCTCTTCTCCAGTTCAGAAACTGTCAGTTTCAGCTCAGTGGTGGACTGGTCCAACATTTCCCTTTGAAGGGGGAAATAAATGATTGTTACGATTTTCTGCAGCAGTTCAGAAAAAGTGTACCAAAATAAACATGCTTTTGCTTTGAATAAGAAAATATACAAGGATGGTGTAATGTATTTCTTGGAGCAGTCTGACCAGCGTGAAAAATGTCAACTTTGGGCCAAGTATTTTGAAGTGTGACGTTGCATTTTTAAGGAATTAACTGCTCAAAAATATCTACTAAAATTCACTGCAACAGTCATGAACCGCCTTCTCAATGTCACCGACAAACATTTAATAGGGAATATTTACAATAGCATCAAATGCCACAGTCTGCTGTTCATTTTACAGTCGACTGCTAAAAGAAAGAAATTACAAAAGACCGTACGCGTAACACTGTTATTGTTCTAGCAATTTATCAAAGTTTATCTGCAAAGGTCTACAACTACGCAATGGAAAAGGTCTGCAGTCGTCTCCTAGACGACATCGCAAACACAAAACGACACGTTGACGTTGATATGCGTCCCTACTTCATTTGCTTTTCCTGCTGAATTTCCGCACGGATCCGGTCTAGATCGTAGTCGGCGAAGTCCTCGTCGGACCTTTGGTCGTCCGAGTCCCGGTCGCTGCCTCTGTCCTCGTCGGCCATTTTGGAAGCCTGATCTACCTTGGTGACACCTTAGCTGCTCCGCTTGTCCCGTTGTTAGGCAAGGGCGGGGCTTAACGACAGGTGTAAATAGAAAACTCGCGATGGAGCGGGCCAGTCAGTCACGTCACGGTGCGGTTTATATTGGAAGCGCAGCATATAACTTTCAGCAGACGTCTGAGTGCCGTATTCACCAACAGACGAATAGTAATAGGGGACTTTGGCCAAGTTAGAAATAAAACCCTAGTAGAAGTTAATTGGCCTAGGAGTGAACTGTCCGGCCGGTTGGATAGACTGCAAAAGACTGACTGAAATCCCATGGCAACTTATTTGTCCCTATTTGGCCAATTCTTCTTTTTTTTCTTCTCATCTAGCTGACACGTCTGCTTTGAGATTATAAGGACTGTGACTGGACGTTGAAAGCTACTTCCATATGATTAAGTGACCAATATTCAGTGACCAATAACATTTTCCTGCAATCTATGAACACCATCTCTCTTAGGAATGCATCCACAGGAACCCTTGAGGTTTGGTCAGACAAAATCATCTCTTTTATGGCACCAAACTCCGAGCGTGACGTTAGTTGAGACCTAGCACATCTTGATTTTTTCACGTTTTCCGGTTTAACGTCATCAATAACACATGACCTTTGGTGTGACTTGACGTCCGTCACAGTCACTCTCTTACATTACATGACCCCATCGACCATCGACTAAATCTGGAGTCAATATGGCTCTGGGAAAGTTGTAGAAAATATGCCTAACGTTATATAGACGCCTGAAATAGACAAGATCTCTATCATTATTCACTTCTGTGATCGTACTATTGTCAGTCTCCTACGTAGAGTATCAAGTCATACACCACTTTCCAAGCAGGGGTTGGTGGGAAAAATCATGCCCTTTTCATTTCATCCGTTTCTTTTCCGATCAATTGGTGGGAAGGCCGATCGAGAATAAAAAGGATAAACGGAAAAGGACACGATTTTCCCCACCAACCTCTGATTGGAGAGTTGTCATAGACCTTGTGAACTAGAAGGGACTCCCTTCCCAAACTATTTTTCTAAGCAAATCCCATTCCGTAAACTCCCGGCCCTTTCCCGGCATTTGAGAACCTTAGCCAACTTTGAAACTACCAAACCAGCGTACATTTATGGACCTATTTTTAGACAGTTTCTATCGGTTGTAAGCGTAGCTGATGTCGTCTATACTTGCACATTTTAGACCATTTTACGAATCAGGAGTACAGACCCTATCATAGCCTAATCTGTAGTACCACTCCGTGCCGCATCCCAAAAAGTGGCTTAAACGGCCGTCGAATTGCCAAGTTTCCGTATTTTGGGAATGGTGAAGTCGCGAAAGGCTCGCAAGGGGGGTTAAATCTTTCACCCACTTGCAGACTAATTAGACTGTCTTGTTTTAAAAGTTGGTGCAGCAAAATAACTTCTATATTCGTTCCTTCTGCAGGAAGCGTCATGTTGTCAGGATTTATGAGATTGTGAAACGAACTAGCATAACGTCCCTTTCTCTTTTTGAAAACTGCAGCTGGCGAAAATTGATGCCTGCTCGGAGGTCATCCATAAAACCAAGTCAATGTGGCTTAGAATGAAACGAACGCCTCTTGAGACGAACGAAAAGATAAGAATCAACAGTGTTATTTAATTTGAAGGCAGCAGACTGACGAAAATTCCTGCTCACATGCACGCAGTAAACAGAATATCTTCCGATCCGAAACTAATACCGTTGCAAATGCTTGCAACAACTTTCTGTGATCTTTCAGCAGCCCCTTGTGTAATTCTCTTTCAGATACATTGTATGATAAAATGCAGTAAGTGGGCCATTTTTACATTGATATCCCCATCATGAAAATCCAGTTTTCTGCAGAACTTGTTAAAGTTGACAATGCGCAAAAGTCTTGGCCTCAAACAGGCGTTTGGAAATTGCTTATCAAAATCACCTATTCCTTAGCCTCCACCTCGAGGCTAATAAACGCGGAGTTTGGTAGGATTTAGAAAGTGGCATTTAATGTTAATTGTGTTACAAATGTATTTTATCAGATTTTATTCAAGCTTGTCGCCATGCAAACCAGGAACTTAGAAGCTCATAACCCTCCAAATGTTGCAATGACCCTGTACAGCTAATAAACAAACATTCAGTCACTTTCAAATACCAGAAAGTTAGTGCAGTAAGCAACCTATGATAGCCTAGTGGGTATGATAGCCTAGAGGTCGCGGATTAAAATCCTGGCCCGCTCATCCCAAATACTACTTAAAAATGGTGCATATTGCTTTCTCTGCCCAGCACTCAACATTTACGACAGAGTATCGTAGTTAACCTCACACCACTTCAAGTGGACTAGCTATAGGCCGTAGCGCTTGCCCTGCTGCGTTGCCCGAGGGCTGTAGAAATTGAGATGAGCGCCCTCTATACACGGAAAGCGCTCTAGCCTTGGTGCTGAATTTACGGATGTAAAGTCTCTCATAACAGTTACTCTTATGTGTAAGATGCGTTATCAGCTTTCCACATTCTTGCAGTGGAAGCGGATACTAAAGGCTTTCCTATCGCAATGCCAATCGGCTCTTGCGACTTAAAGGAAATGGGAAAAGTTTTTTTGCTTCGGCAACTGACGTAAAACCGCTCTATTTCACCAAGTCCCGTATCAGATCAGATACTTCAGAACAGCACTCTTGAAAGAAGCCATTCGTGACAGGCGAGTTTGAAGGGGATTTCTAGGTCATATCTTTTAGTACGCCCTGGCGCTGGATAAAACCGACATAGAAGGCAGTAAAGAAAATGGGAAAGTCATAAATTTTATGAGCAAGGCGGACGCAATAACATGAAGAAATGTTTTCGGAAACCCAGTCCAAAAAAGTACAATTTTAGAATTGTTCCAACCCGTTATTATATATTGTAGTCCACATCGCCAAATCAGAAAGTAAAGTTTCTATAGATCTATACAGAAACACTTGTTCATCTATTAAGATTATTAAAAAGTATCACGCTAAGAACGTTTCCATTAAAAGCTCGCCCGTTGGCCATTATAGCACTCGAGTGAAACGGTCTCCCCGTGTATACAACTGTTATATCTCCGCTCCGCACATGTGCATGTAAACGGTTCACGGGAAATGAATGTTTTAGGAGCTTACCCGAGATTTGGCTTCATGGTTTGACTGCATCGTTATGCATAGCCACACTTCGTCCAAACTTCTCCGGCATTGCTAGCACTGAAACTGTCTGTACTTAGCGTCTGTCTCGACGCGTGTGACAATGAGATACTCTCTAAGCAGAGGTTCGGCTCCAGCTATTTTAGGTGCTATTAGTATTATCAGGCTTTCTATTTTGTGTTTTTTTTTTGAATGCAATAAACAAAAATAACGACACAAGATAGACAGCCCGATAAAATGCCCAAAACCCACCAAAAACAGCCGGAACCGAACCTCTGCTTGGAGAGTGACAATGGTAATGTTTAACGTACCTTTATCAAAAGATAACGGACGGGTCAACCAAGATGAATCATTCTATCGTTTTTTTGGTAACGCTTTAGGGGCGGAAGTACCTTTTAAACAAATACACCACAATAGATAATGGTCAAGCATTGTTACACATTACTCATATGTGATTGTGTCGATTTTCAAATTTAAACTTCCCATTTTTTTTAAATCAACCCATCAACTACATAGAAACGCAAAAAGATACCACACCAACAGTAAGTTAGATCTACTTTATTCTCAGCTCCTTTCTCGCTTCATAGAAGTCATCTGTGTATCAACAACTGTCTGTACACTGCTGGGGGTGGCTATCTGTCAATCAACTGTCATAGGACCAATGGTACGATGCCTAGAGATAAACCCATCAGATGGAGAGTCCTCCATACACTTTTGCTACTGGTAAGACCTAGGGAAAAATGTTGAGTTTCCTGTTTCAGTCCTGAAAAAAATTAGGGTCGGTAGGTAGGGATCATCACTTTTTCTTGTAATGTTTTTTTAAGCTGACCAAAACTGAGACATATTACAATACAGTTAACAAAGTAAACTGAAATGCATGAGGGCACTAAGTGTCTTTCAATGTCAAACTTGGATGTTGTGCATAATACATGTATCCTTCATTAGATACGACAAGCAGTGTTTTTACTTCAATAGGAAGCAGGCTGAATAAATAAAAATGCTAACTGGAAGCTATGTAACTTCACTGCCCACCCCAAAAAGTCTAGGGTCAGCAGGTTTTTCTAGGGTAGGTAGGGAAACAGGAAACACAGCATTTTCTTCCTAAGCCTAACACGGTATGTTTGGAATCTATCAAGCAACAGGCATGGTCCAAATCACTTAAACTTACATGGCTGAATTGAGTGCTACAATACGAAGGTCCTATGGCAGTTGGTCTCTGACACATTCACATAACTGTACATCAAAATACGGCTAGAAATTAAATAGTGCAGTTAACATGTGGGTTTTATATACAGCATTCAGTGGTCAATCCCAATGAACACTACAAAATAACGACTTTTACACATAGAAAAATAACATCTGCCTATGTACTGTTGAAGTATGCATGCAACAAGGACAACATAACAGCTCCTATTGTGAGTGGCATTGTTTGGCAGTTTTCTTTTATATAACAATTCCTATAAACTTAATCTTGAACTGTAGACATTGAAAGAAACAGCTCAAAGCACAATGCGTGTGAATGTTTTGACTCGGAAGCTCCATTGCATGTATATGATACCTACATTGCAAACAGAGAAACTGTGCATGCTAACATAATAGCTACAATTGCTCGCAGTTAATTGGGAACTACAATAATATTGCTAATTAAAACATGCTTGCATACAGTGGAGCAAGATGTTAAAACAGCCTCTGTGACTTTGTTCACAGAGGAAATGGTCATGATTTAACATGTATGATTTTAACTAAGACCTGGAATTCACAAGTATTTCTGAATAACCCTTAATTTGTAAAGAAGTGTAACAGTCTGTTTTTGCATTTTGAGCAGAAGGAGGTATTTGAGAATATTTTTCTTTAAGTTGACCAATTGTTTTGTCTTCATTTTTTTTCAAGATTTTTTTTCTTAGAATATGCATTTTTTTTTGCTGTGTTGCATTTTCAATCTTCTTTGCTGTTGTTGCTGGTTTGAGAATGTTGAAGTTGGAGAAAACAAATTCTGAACACCAAACAAAACAGATTCATAGCTTGTCATGCTTAAAGAGAAGAACCGTAACAAAGAAAGTTGAAGGGCAGGGCATGTCTCTAAGGCATTTACAGATATAAGTGACAACCACTACGCTGCAGCTCGCATTGCTTGCACAGGAAGGTAAATAAAGGAGTTTTTTTGCACTCAAGTTTGTACTCAAGTTGTTCCTAGCTTCTCTTCTTTTGGCCATGCCGTGGGGGCAGAGCCTCTTGCACATGAACGTGAGTTTTTGTCTGTAGTACCTACAGCAACAGTTCTGTCTCCCACAATTCACACTTGAGCGCTCAGGGGCAGAGCCTCTTGCACTTGAACATGAGTTTTTGTCGGTAGTTCCTACAGTAACAGTTCTGTCTGTTCTTGTCTGTAGTTCCTACAGCATCATTTCTGTTTTTGTCTGTAGTTCCTACAGCATCAGTTCTGTTGTTGTCTGTAGTTCCAACAGCATCAGTTCTGTTTTTGTCTGTAGTTCCTACAGTAACAGTTCTGTCTCGCAGAGTTCACACTTGAGCGCGGCCATGGGGTTCAGCAGCGTGCAGGCTGGGCACACGTTCCCCACGGGGACAGGCTCGGGGATGGGCGCGCCCCGCGGCAGGTTGCACCGGCTGCACACCTTACTGCTGCATCTGTTGATGGCGGCGCAGCGCAGGCACTTCCATTTTCTGAGCGGGGAGGCCTGCAGCTGCTGCAGTCCTTGTCCCTTCCCCGCCGCCCCTCCCGCCGCGGTTTTCTCCGACACGCTCTCCTGATCGTTGCTGCCGACCGTGGCAGCGTCGGAGAGCGGCTGACTCTGAACTGTCCCAGAGGATTTGGCGAAGGCAGCGTTGTCGACCCCGACTTTTGGCGGGCGGGGGAAGTTGTCCACGTGAATGAGGCTGTGTCCGCGCGGACGTTTGTAACAGCGTTTGGCACTGAGGGAGTTGGTGGCACATTCCTTACAGAAGGCCCGGTTACAGTGTTTGCACTTGACAATGGCCGGGCCTGGACAGTTCACAACCGAGCACTTGGGTTTCCCGCTGGACTGGGCGGTGGCGAGGCTCGTGGTGCTCGCGTAGGACGGCGAGCGATGTTTTTTCCGTCTACCCAGCACTGTACTCAGCAACCTGTGTTGGGGTTAGAAGGGAAAATGTTGTAAATTTGTTATTTTTTGTATGGACTGAATTTTGAGGAAAAGGAGGGCTTTTTACAATGTTTTAAGTTTGTAGGTGATCAATTGAAACAATTCTGTTGTATAGTAGCAATGAGCTGGAAACATCATGAATTCCAGATGGAGTGGTCGACAAGAAAACAGAAAAATAGAACTACTACAAATATTTCAAGACTAAGTCATCACTGTACATTTTGTTAAAGTATATTCTTGAAGTTGATTTTCATTTCATACAATATTAAGAATTTCCAGTTTCCTTCAAAGTTGTATTTCTAAGGCTAACCTTACTAGTACCTACCTTGATGTTTGGCTCTTGACTTTGGTCTCTCTGCCCCGTGAGAAGTGCACATGTGAGGCTGGCTTGTCCCAGGGGTCGACTTTGTGTGCCCCTCGACAAGGATTGCTGCCCTCCCCCTTAGCTTGAGTGGTTTGTCCCGAACTTGTCTCCTGTCTGTCTGTGGTTTGTGTTTGTCCTGAAGGTGGAAATAAGTGGAAAAAGAGGCATATAAAAATCACAGTTAAACGATAATTTCTGCACAACAGTTCCTCTAGGAATTTAACGTTTTTACTCATTACATTTTAGTTGGTCTTTCAATGGTAACATGGTTTATATGGGTTGGTAAAATCAAACCAAAGACCTTCTATCAAGACCAACTTGATCAAACCAAGACTGTTCTTTAATAGTTAAACATATCACACATAACACATAAACATATAAATTGTATAATTCACTTACAGACTACAATATACATGTACTTGTATCATTATCAGACTTGTCACAATGATATCACAATAATATGTTAATTTTCTGATGACAAGTTAAACTTATTTTTTTGAGAAGAAAAGCTATCAATTGTCAAAGATTGTTACCAGATACTTAACAGTTATTGTTTTTTATTACCACATAATATTGCAGCATGACCTACTTGTCAACACTTTCTAATGATATGTTGTAGTTCATACCTAATGATGTATTCTACGGTTCCCTACCACTGGATCGATACGATATGACAGCGTAAACTACCAACGACCGAAAACCTCTCTTCCATCCATAATTGAAAAACCCGTTTGTCGTGGAATATTTATCAACGAAAATCCTGGGATTTGTTTGGTTCTGCCAGGCATTACACATCCTGTAGGTATCATGGTGAGAGTGATCATCGCTGTCCCCGCAGCTAATCTCAAGACAAAGTACGGGGATGACCAGATAATCTCTACATACGATATCACTCAATATCTGAAGCTGTTGTCACGATGGATGAACGTTGGTCCGAACACAATCCTGTGAGATCCATCATACATGGTATACAGTCTACATACAAATGTGTGTCCCATGATTTTATATGTTGTACAAGAGTGCTTGTGCATAACAAGTTATACTTTGGGTACAACAGTCAACACAGGGCCATCCCCAGCTTTAAATTTTTAAGCACATGAAAATAGATTTTCAACAGTTTCATGCAATGAAGTTAAGATTTTGGGGACAGATGGAGTAATATTTTTTACGTCCAAACAAGGGGAGGGACGGGTCCTTATAACTCTGAAATTGATTATCAAATTCCAACAAATTTTAGTCATGTTATCACATTCTACTGACAATCAGTACACAATGTATGCAACTAACTTGGACCCCAAATCTACCAAAAGGTGCCTTTGAGACTTTCCCCCCTGCACGAAGCTTAACACAGCTTGTGTGCCCTTTTGAACAACAAGATCAGTCGGCCATGCTACTCATTACTTCCTCCTAGACACAACACTTCACATTTAATAACTGCCTTGCGACCTACGCTCTGCGTCTTAAAGACATACCCAGAGTCTTACCAAGACAAATGTTTTGCTCTCTGACATTCAGGAGGGCGACAAGCGACAGACTCCAGCAGATTGCCATTCTCAAAGTATCACAAACTCGGCAGGAGTTCCTCCTAACCTGTAACCTCTGGGATACAGCCAACTCCACACACCCAGGGTTTCACCAAATGTCGATCTCAAAATATGGGTTACTGTAAATTTGGAACTGTTTCCTGTGGTTTTGTATTTGCTGCAGTTTTCGCTGTGACCTGAGACTCCAATGAGAAATCATGACACCGTATGTTTATGTTGTATTACCACCATACTGAACTAGAGAATTGTTTCAACTGCAAACTCAAAGCTCTGTCAAAATTTACTGCAACTATATTACTGATACTTCAATTAATATGTACTTTCAACTCATAGAATTTTGTATCAGCATGTGAAAACATTTCTACCTACAGTTCTTATCTTTCCTGCAGGTGGATTTTTTGATCCTGCAATCCATTGACAGAGAGCCTGCCCATGTAGTTTTTTTTCTAAATGATGCCCCTGCCCCCGGCATGTGAGGGATTATTCCAGCCAGACACGAAGACTGCAGACAGACAGGCTGATTAGATAGCGCCAAACGGTTGGTTTGGGACGAGGTATTGATGGATCGCTGGTGCGGCTACCTCTGGAGTACGGATCTATTTTTCACCAGGGTCTCTTCTACACAGCTCTTAAGTGGTTTATAAAAGCACTCTGGTTTTCTTGTCAATCTTTCATTAAAGATCAAAGGATTCGTAACATATATGCTAGCACGCAATGGTACGGAACATTAATTTGTCATGCTAAGATTATATGAAGTTTGATTGAAATTTTAGTCTCAATTCTTCAGGTTATATGGGGGTGTATCTCTTGCTTGAATGAACGATAACAAAAGTTGGTCCAACACAAGTGGCAGAGATCACATGAACGCTTTGAAGAGATTATAAAAATTCAAAGCAAATGCTTTTGCATCCTCCCTCGTCCTGGTTCACAACTGGGGTTAAAAACTCCAATATCCTACTAGTAGGTTGTACCGACTTGATTTTCGGAAGGAAAATGTTACAATCTGATGTCCCAAAGCTGTGTACAGTTGAGCCCTACCTATTATGACTTCAATAACTATGTTGCTGCTGGATGTGATGTGGGTTTCACTCTCACCTGGAACTTCATTCAGGTATAGGTACAGTTCCGGACCTGTACCTAAACCTCTGTACTGGTCCATGTAACTGATTACATTTAGGTATGTAACTCTACTGTACACTGTTTCAAGGTGAGCCTTACCTATAGTGACTTCTATGACTATGTTGCTGCTGGATGTGATGCGGGTGATGGTGGACCGCTGGGAGTCATGGGAAGGCTGTTGCCGTGGAGACTCGGCCAGGGCCGACGCCCCTCTCCCCTCCTCCAGGTCGCTGACAGCCTCCAGCTCATCTTCACTGGACGACGTCTCCGAGGTGGCGAGACAAGACGACTGGCTCTCACTGCGTATTCAGTAACAAGGCATCTTGGTTAAACACAATATAAACAAGCCAGTAAGAACAACTTTGGACTCCGAGGTGGCGAGACATGACTGTAGGTGTGTGGTTAAAAGGCATCTTTGTTAAACATTTACTTGAAGGCAAAATATAAACAAGCCTATGGCAACAAGTTTCCAGTTACACCATTTTCACCAGGCTAACCACTCTCCTTCCACTGCCTTGTACCTTCCCAACCAAGTCAGGTATGCATTTTATACCTGGAGTGATGAGCCTTTTCCAAAGACCTAAAATTAAGACAGGAATACCAGGGATCATAGCCTTGAGCACTAGATCTTGTATCCGTTGGCCTAACCATTCAGCCATTTGATACCATGTTTAGTAGGTTTTATGTTCTTATTATACTACCAAAAACTTCTGTCTCAGCCTTAGATACGATAACAATCCTTTCATGTTGTTTTCAGAAAGACTACTGACCTGTAGTTGTCTGAGTTGTCGTTACTGAGCCGTCTGCATGAGTGCAGGTGTCTGGGTTTGGTGCCCACCGGAGGTCTGTTAGCGTTGATGTCGTGCGGATCATCTATCTCCGACAGGGCCAGGTCTGATGAACCGTCATCTGCCGGGGATCTGAAAGAAAACCAAACAAGGCCCTCAGAAAATAATGTCATCAGGTTGGGCAGAACAGATTGGAGAACACAATCAGTAGAATCAAAACTAGTATCACCTGCATCGGCTACTACCTAGCAGTGAGAAGCAGCACAAGTTAGAAGCTCTGAGGAAGATGTCATCACAATAGATAGACCTCAAAACGTAAGCAGGTGAGAAATTACTGGTTGAACTAACTCCAATAGCCTAACCAAACGAGACAATCAGAGATGTCGGACTCATCCATATTGCTTTGCAACCCTTCCCATTCCTCTGACAAAACTAACAGCACTGAGGTTGTGCATGTTCTATGGCATATCTGATCCCCTATTTGAATCAAAAGTAGAGGAGTCACTCACAACCCCCAAAAATACTGGTGCTAACATGTTTAGTAAAAAAATGTTGGCAAATCTAATTGGTGACTTGTACAGGTTTGACTGTTAAACTCTGTTAGAGAGAGAGAGAGAGAGAGAGAGGGAGAGATGAGAGAGCCAACGTTTTACAAACCTTTGTCTGCTAACTCTGCAGCACATAATGTCAGCCAGGACCTCCTTAGCGCCCTGCTGGTTCTCCCCCTCGTGTTCCTCACTGCTGCTGGTCTCCAGGATGGCCACAGCCTCCGCGTTCAGCTTCACCTCGCTCTTGTTGTTCTCTTCACCTGTGGAGGATGGAACACAATGTAACACATTAGAAGAGAGGCTAGCAAAGACTTAAAAAGTCCCGGCCGAGGTGTCAGCGAGCTCTAAATTACGTGGAGGCATGAACCTGATGCCTACGAACAAATGGCAGAGTTTCTTCGTCGGCATCAGGGTCATACCTCCTCGTAATTTAGAGCTCGCTGACAACTCGGCCGAGCTAAAATCTTGATTTGTAAACGGGGCTTTATGACACCAACAGTGGATAAGCTGCCTGCTGAAGCGCTTGCACAAATGCGTGGCTCAGGAGATATACAGAGATGGGCACAGCCCTCAGGGCCAAATGGTGATGGAAGGGCTTTCCTTATTCTAATCATTTCCCAACTTGGAGCTAGTTAACCGATACAACATGTTCCAATTTTGAAAGATCTCATGCCTGACAAACGTATTGTAACAAAAAAGCAAAATTTACAAATGTTGTCAGAGACAAATTGCTAAATGTATGAATAGTAATACCACTACTTTTTCATTCCCACTTGCCCAATTTGCGAGGATTGTCTGTGGCGGAATGTTTGCCCGTTGGCAGACATTTTTACACCTGTGATCAATGACGGGACATTAACATGTCGGGCAGGTCATGCTCATCGTCACGGACCGGCGCCGTGATTTATCGGGGAGGTCACCGACAAGGGCAACGACCGTGGCGGATTATTCTGATGCTTTCACGGCGGACGATCAAACCCTTCACAGCCTTTGAAGCTGCTTTCCTTGGGAATGGGATAGTTAAAGGGATTTTATAGATCAATTTTCCTTTACTTGCCCACATAAAGGAGGATAATGTGCAGAAAGTGGGTGGCTTGTCGAAGCAAAGAGTTGTCAGTCTGAAGTGGAACCTCAAAATGACAAACTGTTTACAAAATTATGTTTGCTGATTAATAGGTCATTATCATTGTCTGTTAGATCTACTTTATGTTTGTTTGTTTGTTTCGCATAAATGATAAACTGCCTTTAGGTGTAACACACCAGTTTTGTACAGTAGGTACAGGCTATGATAGACTGGTTTGTTAAATTTTAAAGGTCGGATTCACTCACACCAGGATAGAACCCTTTGCTACTCTTCCTATAAAGTGTGATGGGATCTTCATCTTGCGTAGTGTCAAAGTCTGGATAGACTGACTGACAGTGATGGGATCTTAATGCTCGAGTTGTGGCTCCCCTAAGTCTGGGTAACACAAACTCTGATGTCCAGGGCTGTAACTGGCCCTCTGGAGTAGGGCGGGCTGCTGTAAGTGAGATTTTATCAGGCTATGGCTCCCCTTAAAAACTGGACCTCCGGCTTTGTCTCATCCAAGAAGGCCCCAAGGGGTACAACTCAACTTTCATGAATATGTCAACTATGATGCCTTCTGTGAATATCCACCATTACTTTGCAGGTGAATCCAATTTGAGTCGTGTCCGTTGTTTCGCAGTTAGCACGCAAATTCAGATCTTTTGTAGAAACTATTAATTTCTCCATATTCATCAAAGACTATCCACCTCCTCCCAAATAAAAAATTACACTATATTTTTTACTATTCATGAATTATCATCATCATCATCATCCTCGCCGCATGTTAGTCTCCACTCATGAATGATAGGGGTAGAATAAAGAAAAAATATTAACTAAAGAGAAACCCCTCAAACTTAAACCATTTTAAAGCTATCAATAACCAATGACATAGACAAGTTGTCTCTAGGATTGAACCAAACTTTTAAACATCCTTTCTAAAAGTTAAATTGCCCTGCCATTGCCCTAATCCGCCCCACGCCACTTATAACTTCACCCTGGCAGACAATTCTCCCCCAAATCGACAGTACAATTGTGGTTTGTATTGATCCTGGCGGGATGGATGGACAGAGCATCATCACCAGAGCTCCACCTCGGACATGTTTTCATTACAGTCATCGATCCCTCCCCCCTCAGGAACCGTCTCTGCCAAGTTTTAACCGCCGTCCCAGGAAAAACTCTTTTGTTCATTACACTTGAATTAGACCTTGCGGTTTCCCACGGGAATTGAGCTATTCATCAGGGGATTTCAGAGGTCAGGATGTAAAAAAGACGACCAAAGTGATGAGAGGGGAAAGGTTATGCCTGATGAATTGGCGGCGGCTATTGGAACCTTTTTCTGTGGCTATCTTTCACAGTCTGGGAGTAGAGATCATTGCTGACACGATACTGTCATGATTAATTCATTGCCAAGTGTATCAGTGCATCATGTTTTTCTTTCCTTGTCATATATTTTTCCTATTGTGGAAAAGGATTAGGAGTAAGTAAGATAAATATAGATCAAAGTTGGCCTATAGATCACAGTCTGGGCATGCTGATGTAAGATGTGAAGAGTAGAGATCATTGCTGAGCTGATGCTGTCATGATTAATTCATTGCCAAATGTATCATGTTTTTCTCCTTTATCATCTTTTGTGGAAGAGGATTAGAAGTAAGTAAGATAAATACAGATCGAAGTTGGTCTTAAGGCTTTCAAAACTTTGTATTCCCAGATTGAAGCCTTTATAACAGGAGGTCACACATGTACAGTGTCACTCTTAGATTACATTGTCATGAATGTACATGGTGTGTAATACAAACTTTGAATTTCCAAATCAAGACCAAAGCTAAGAACATAAGGACACACTGTAAAAAAACACATGCTCTACTAAAAAGTTAACTCTAGCAAACATAAAATAAGTTTACAGTAGCGAGATCACAAGTTAAGAAGAAGGAAACACTAACCAGTCTTACTTTAAAAAGGAAACCTGTTTGTAGATGCTGTGCATTACTCGAAGGCACTATAAATTCATCTATTTTCTCATGGATTTCACAGGAGGAGGGGAAATGAGGTGTTCAAACAATTTTAGTTGCGCCAAGATTTTGCGGTAAAGAGGTCATCGGGGAAATAAAACCACTACCAGCAACATTTCACAATTTTACAGTTCTTTGCACTTCATATGTAATGGAAACAAAGTCTTCGAATGAAAGCTGGTAGAATCCATAGTTGTACAGTTTAAGTTTGGTTCCAACACAAAGAAAAGAACTCACCATAAATTTTTGATCAATTCATCAACCGTCTTCAGACGTTGGATTAGCAACGACCAAACATTTAAGGTGAGTTCCTCTGTTTGATTTGGAACAAAGCTTAAACTGTACAATTATGAAACAAAGTCTTGATGGCAGAGAGGTCATCGGGGAAATAAAGCCACTACCAGCAACATTTCACAATTTTACAGTTCTTTGCATTTCATATAATGTAATGGAAACAAAGCCTTTGAATGAAAGCTCACCTGTGTTGGTAGAATGCATAGTTGTACAGTTTAAGCTTTGTTCCAAATCCAACACAAAGAAAGGAGCTCGCCATAAATCTTTGGTCATTCCAATCGACCTTCTTCAAAAATTTATGGTGAGTTCCTTTCTGTGTGTTGGAACAAAGCTAAAACTGTACAACTATGGATTCTACTAAGTAAGTTCAGAGCTTTCATCTGAAGACTTGGTTGCCATTACATTATAAGCAGTGCAAAGAACTGTAAAATTGTGAAATGTTGGTAGTGGTAGTTTATTTCCCAGATGACCTCTCTACCACAAACTGTACAAAGTCTTGATGGCTTACCTGGAGGTTCTCCGATGTAGCCGTAATCACTGAGCAAGTCGAGGATGTCCCCCACAAACTTGCAGCTCAGGGTGTCCACAGCCTGCGGGTGGACCACACACTCTGATACCAACTCTTCAACCTGCTTGTACGTTTCCTACAAACACAACGGTCTCTGTTAAAACATATAAACTGCGAATAGTTTCATTGGATTGGTAAACACCAGTTTTTCAACATCATTTTTCCCTTTCAGTGCTACCAGTCAATGATAGAAAAATAGCTCCCTTGATAGATGTAAAAAGTGTAAGTTGTATAAACTTTATAGACCATGAATACACAGTCAGTACATAACCATGATGACATTGAAACAACTGAAACTATGAAATAGACTGGTAAACCTTCTTTTTTTCCAATGGTAGGTTCTTAGATTTTGTGATCATGATCAAGATATTCTTTGAGGCACCACGAATGACAAAGCGAAGTACAAACTTTGGGCAGTAAATATCAGTAGTACGTTGAGTACTAAAACTTGATAATTCTGCCAGTGATTACTTCCTATTTGTGCTAGTAAATGTATGACCTACTCAAATCCTTTACATGCTGGAAATACATCCATATCCCTCGGTATAATTCAATACTTAAAAGTGTAACTGACGGCTCCTTCTGTGACTTCCATGTTGGATATCATTACTGTCATTTCATCGATAAACAAGGTCAAGGAAAGATCAAATCAATATCTCATAAGACCAAAATGCGTGAGGGGAAATAGATCAACTGATAGTAGATCATAATGAAGGATGATTCATTGTCAACTGTGCTGTAGAAGGCCCGAGGTACAATCAAGCCGGCGTCACACCGCAGGAAAATAGCTCACCCGACAAGTCTGCGAGCTCTAAGGGACATTTTCAGTCAGAATACAACTGGCGTCCTCTCAATCACTGCCCAATCTTTATAGACCAGCCAATGTTTGCAGGTCGCTAAGCCCCATCCAATGTGATGGAGTAGATTTTCAGGCAAAAAAATGCTTGACACTCGGGCAATTTTGAAATTTGGCAACCTTCCAGCAATCAACAACTTCGGTCATTGACAGTGTGGTAAGACTAAGAGTAGCCCAAAAGCCTTGTTGAGGCTGATGTAGGGGCAGTGGGTTGTTATCCGCTGTGTTAAGGGCACGGTAATGGAAAGCAAAACCAAACCTTCTCCCACCACCTTTTACATTCCCAATCAAAGTCAGGTACCCATTTTTACACCTGGGTGGAGAAAGGTAAGTCGAGCAAAGTGCCTTTCCAAAGGGCACAAGATACGCAGCATGACAGAATTTGAAGCCTGGAGCTCCCAACAGTGTGATGCCAGCTTGATAACCAGGTTATAAAGGCAAGGAACAAACCCAGACAAAAACACAACACAAAAGAGCAACAGAAGCAGTGAGACCGGGGTCACCGAGGTGTTACCTGCACCTGTCCTTTCTTTTCCAGCACCGTGCGGTCCGAGCGCTGGATCAGGAAGTGACAGTGTCCCTCCAGCTCCTCTGCTTTAGACACCACGTCAGACAGCTCTCTAGGGAGGGGAGACACACTCATAAGTACCACAAAAATAATGTAGAGGGGTGGGGGGGGGGGTGGTGGTTGATGTTCATTGTGCTTTTATGTTTGTTGTGGTTTTATGTCCACTTTGTACTCCATTCCAACTGCAAATCTAAAACGCGGTGCCTATTTTTTGCACAGAAATACAGCACAATGCAAACATCAAGCTCCTCTGCTTTAGACACCACGTCAAACAGCTCTCTGGGGAGGGGAGACACACTGATAAGTACCATGTTCATGTGGTTTTATGTTTTCTGGCTTTTGCAGTGACCTCTTTAAGGTTATGACCATCATGAAAATGTTTGTTCTGTCTTCTGACTGCCTACTGTGAATTTAAAACCACCTAACCCCGCAGAGAGAAACAGCATGGAATCCAAAATCTCTATTTCAGCACAGAAGAACAGCTTACAATTCAAACATCTCCCTGCTGTAAGAGATACCTATCTAAAAATACATTGATGGTCAAATGCTACCTAGTCAGCATTCAGAGATTTAAGAAACAAGTCTATACTCAAATGTAAGTTTATCTGTGATGGTAATCAACATGATGATACAATTTTAAACTTTTTAAACCGTACACAAAAATAAAGGATTTGGGTCATTACAACTTGAAAAGGATCAGAGGACTGATCGCAAGCTTGTTGGTAAGTGCTTTTTTTTATTTTTGTGTATGGTTATAAAGTTTAGAAATTGTATCATAAACCTGTGACATTGTCTATAATCCGAACCTTTCTTGTTTCTCCAGTGTGGCCACCCTGATGATGGTCTGGTTCTTGACCTGTGCCTTGAGCTGGTTCTCCCTCTTGTACAGTCTCTTCCTCAGCAGCTCGAAGTGGTGCGAGATCTCCCGCATCAGCTTCTCCTCCTTGAAGCGGACGGCCGTGCACATCTCGTGGACGCCCCTCCGCACCTCCGACAGCTGCTGCTTGTGCTTGATCAGCGCCTCCGCAAGCTGTCTCAAATTCTGGTGGGCAGAAAGAAAGCAACTCATCATCATATTTTAGCTAAGTTTATGTATATGAATGTTGTAACATTGTGCATTTCATGTGAATATTCAGGGCTCAAAATACCCCCTGCATATGCAGATTAGTGCAGGTAAAATTGGAACTGTGCAGGTATTTCTGATGTCTACCTGCACCTAACCTGCACTGGTCCCTGTACTGGGTTTTATACATTAAATGTCCTATGATATGCTTGTGCTTGATCAGTGCCTCTGCCAGCTGTCTCAAATTCTGGTGGCAACAGAAAGAAGGCAACTCATCAGGACAGACAGATTACAGGGTTGATCAAGTTTTCTAAAATTCACTCGTCCTGTTGGGCAAGTACATAAAAAATCAACTGGCCCGAACCAACTTTTCACTTGCCTGAAAAACAATGGAATTCTTTTATTATTGGCTCTATGTTTATGTGTTGATCAATACTTGATACCATGACTGTGAAAAGTAACAAGTATATAAAAATCTCACCCATGGAAAAATCTTACTTGCCCAATCGAACAAGTAGGTCAGGACATCCACTTGCCCAATTGTCACTTTCACTTCCCTGGGACACCTTGCCCAGGTTAGTCCAACCCCAGACTACAGACTCCCAGGTACCTTTGACCCACTCTTGCTGTCACACATATCGAAGTTTAAGTTTGGCCACAAGACTCAGTGCTCTCGCCAGAGCATAGGGGGCCCCTGTGCTGTGATTTGGGCCCCTACACTCCAGTTCAATCAGCATAGGGGGTTGTTTTTACTTTTTTTGCAAGAAAGGTAAACAAATTGGCTTTAGTCCATAACATTTGTCATCAAGCTGCAGGAAATAGTGTTCCTGGGATTCATCGATTTAAAAATTTTCAGGGTGGGAGTACCCCCCCATGTCCCCTAAAATGCATATGCCTCTGCCGCTCACCACGCTAAGATGTCATCAGAATCTTGGTGAAAACCCTGGTCTGACATATACCATATCAAGACTGGATATACTAGCCTGGTATTCATCCTATACAAATGTACAAGCTCCATTCACTCTTTTGTTTGCTTCCCTGCAAAATAGCCTGGCATCCACCATTTCATTAATGCTTAGCATTTGAATGTCTGGGAGTTTCAGACAATTGTACTTAAGAAGAAGGACATAACATTGTGTAGGTGACGTCAGGGACGGCAGACCCAAGGCTAGAGAGATCAATATTCCATTTCACTTTGGCACAAGCGTCTTGCCTGCCAATGGACTGCATAAACTTGCCCCAGGATTGGCACTAAATCCCCAGCGAATTGGAAGTCAACGTGGTTGCCAACCTTGCCTGGCTGTGTTGCCAGAGAGTGGAAGTGCCCCGGTACTGTGAATCTTGAGATGTTCACAGTGGTTTTATTTTTGTGGTCCTCGTAGTGACCTCCCCACCGCAAATTCACGATTGACCTAATAATATGCATGAATATTCCAATGTATTGTATTTCATCATCTTTTTCAAAGCAAACTTATAACGCTCTAGAGTCTTCATTCTCCTGCTACCACGATATTCAAATAAAGTTCCAGAGAAAATAAACGAATTTACAGTATAATTGAAGACAACCATCTTATTCATAATCCAGGAAGATGCACTCCTGTGGGCTACTTGCCATTACGGGATTACGGCCCCCTCGGGGCAAAATTGTGTCCAGATCCCTGAGCGCAGCTCGCTCGTTCATCCCGACGCGTATCTACCGTGGACTTCACACGGGGGAAGACTACATTATGATGTGGATTACTTGAAATGGAGCCTGTTTGGTAGATAGTGCACTGCTTACTCGTAATGCGTGCGATGCATCAAGTCTAGTTCCGTTTCTTGTCATGTTTGCAAATCATTTTTATTCAACATTAGAATGGTTGAAAAAACAATCTTTATTCAATCAAAAAATGATACACATCATGAAACACGTTTATAGTTCAGTTTCTTGTCATGTTTGTTTTAGAATAGCAAATGGCAGGTCATTTTAAGTAATTATTTGAAGGGTTGAAAAAAACGGTTTTCATTCAACCCTTAAAGAAAAATGATACACATCATGAACACCTTTATAAACAAAGTTATTTTGAAAAAAATGCCATTCCATGTTTCAAGTACTTTCCGGCATATGTAACTTTTATTAACTGCACCATTGCCCTTACAAATCATAGACACAGTCCATTACACATATTGAACACAGTTTTGATTCCATTTTCCTTTCCAATTTTCCGTAATCCAGACAATATCTCATCCATTATAGAAATCAAGTCCCTGTATTAAAACTGATGGCCTTCACTTGCCCTTGCCCGGGGGTGTAATTACTCAGTGGGCAAACATTGTTTTTCAATCTCTCCCTTGCAGCAGTTCTGCTTATGTTCTTTGACTCGGAACTGGTGCCCTTTACAAGGTGGATTTATCAGGTTTCGCATGATGACTCCAGCCAACCTTTCTCTTAAGCCTTGAAATCTGTCAGTTTGTTATATATTTTTTGGGGTAAGAAGAGACTTCTTAACATGTCTGAAATGAGCAAAGGCTGGACAAACTCATTGGTAAATGACAGAAATTTTGTAATTGCGACAATTACTTAAACGTTCAAGTGATAAGTAAACGTAGTAAGGCAAAATCACTTGGCGATAGTACATGTTCGTGGAACTCTAGTTGTAAATGAATTTGATGATTTCGGCAGTTTTCTATGGTTGCATAATGGATATTCTAATAATGATAAGATTCAAAACTCTCTTCAATGTAATTTCTGATAAAAAAAGTAGCAACTCTGCTGTCATGTCAGACTCCCTTCTCCCTTCCAGGTCTGTTTATTGATTTTAATTAAGTTCGTGTCAAACGTATTCTTTGCTTCTGGCAAAATACTTGTGTTCAGTGAACTTGACAATCAAAGGCCTGAGTATTACCATAGCATCTCTCGAAGGTAAGCTTACAACGATTAATTTCGCTGTCAGAAATTTTTTGTTTGCTAGCAGTTCTTTTATTGATTCAGTATGCAATATGGCTACTGAGAAGTGCCCACAAAAATGTGGTCCTTGGAAAGGATCTATAATCTAAAATAATTCTCTGTGGACAAGCAATACTTACACAGGTACATAAATTCTGTTGTCAATTTGACTTTAGGGAAGGTGATCTCAAATTGGTTTAGGAGCTGGAGACAAATTATACTAACTACAGCAAAACTGGTCTGTGATGCCTAAACGTAATTCACTAGTTATGCAAAACAAACAAACATGCAAACAAAAATTACTAGGGTTCTAGCCAGGATTTTATTTTAGCATGATGGTAATGACATGGTAGTGAAGCGACCAAACAGGAGGGTGGTGTGGAAGGGGGGTCTTGGCCCTTGCACGGTGAGAATTTGACAATGTAGAGTAAAAAGTTAGGTTTTGAGTGGCATATGATCATTTTTCATTGTTCAGGCATTGATTATACATTGTTCAACTTTACAGATGATAGCAAAGTACTAATATGTTAGTTAAGAATAAGCATAGTGGTCCTCATTTTAGCGTGGTGGTCACAAATCATAGTGTAGGGACCATTATGCTAGAATGCACTAGCTACATTTTGTGGAACCCTGACTACTGTTACAGTAGTACTGTCGCAGACTCCCTTACCTCCTTCTATACTGATCGGTCCCTACCTACTGCTTTCCTCTGCCGCCCGCCAAAGCCTCACATCATGACGGGTCTTTTAACTTACAGAGTTGCCATCACGCTGAGCACACAAGGCAATTTCTCACCAAGGATATTATACCTTTGGCGCACAAGGTCACTTTACCAACCAATCTCTCTCCATCATTGCCAACCCTTATCAACATGCTCCCTGAGTCACAGAAGTGCCTGCACTTGATTTCCGAGCTTTTAGACTTGTCAGAGTGGATTTTTTTTTCTAAATTTGAGGACAATGTCCAAAGTACTACCGGGTATATCATTTGAGCACCCTGAGGTAAGCATTAAGCAAGTAGGTAGCCAGGGGAAATGATGCTAGGTGGAAATTTGCCAGTTCAGCTTGATTTCCAAGCTTTCAGACTTGTGGATTTCCTTTGAGGACAATGTCCACAGCACTATCTCACTTGCTTGATTTTAGCACCCATAGGTAAGCATTAAGCAAGACGGTAGCCGGGGAAATGTTGTTAGCTACGTGAAAATTTGCCAGTTCAGCTTGATTTCCAAGCTTTCAGACTTGTGGATTTCCTTTGAGGACAATGTCCACAGCACTAACTCATTTGCTTGATTTAAGCACCCTTAGTAGCTAGCCAGGGGAAATGATGCCAGGTGAAAAGGGAGAAAATCTCATTTGCCAATTCAGCTTGATTTCCAAGCTTTCAGACTTGTCAGAGTGTATTTCATTTCAGGACAATGTCCATAGCACTGTATCATTTGCTAGATTTTAGCACCCTTAGGTAAGAATTAAGCAAGTAGGCAGCAAGGGGAAATGATGCTGGGTGAAAAGGGAGAAAAGCCAATTCAGCTTGACTTCCTAGCTTTCAGACTTGCCAGAGTGGATTTCTGTTGAGGACAATGACCACAGCACTATCTCATTTTTATGATTCAAGCACCCTTAGGTAGCCCAGGGAAATGATGCTACGTGAGAAGGGAGATAGGCTTACTTGCAATGTCTATCAGCCAACTTTAGCAGGATGGAGGATTTAGAGGACATGGGACTTTTCTACTGATGACGGACCTAGACAAGAAATGTACATTGCGTGATTGAAGAGATATTTGCGTGACATTTTGAGTTTTATGTAACCACTGTTTTTATGTAAAGCACTGACAGATGCAACTCTCTTTTTTCGCTGTTGACAATATTGGATTACACGTACAATCACATCCATTAAGTCATAAATATGCAAATGTTACTTGCCTTTTTGCTCATTTGCATACTTGTGACTGGACAAAAAAGAACATTGACCAGAAATTAAGTCAACTGAGTTGTCTGGATGGAATGACAAAAAACTAATAATAGTTTTTTTTTCTCATTACTACATCAGAATCAAGTTGAAATCATCATTTCACCAGACAAGAATGATTTGTGTCCTGATACGTCCCCATGATGGTCTTGCTTTGTCATCACAGAGGGTCATACCAAAGCTGGAGGCTGGAGGGGTGCAATGTATCACGCCACAATATAACCCTGGGCCCTGGTGATGTATCAGCAAAGGTATGGATTATACACGGAGGAGGGGAACAGGACATCTATCTATGCATCTTTCAATTAAACAATGAGAAGACATCCATCCAATACATGGATTGGAGGCATCAACTTTCAGTCAAAGGCCACGGTATGGGAGGGTGCTCACAAATCCGTCATATTTCAATATCAAGATATTGGAAAAAGATGAAAAGGAAGTATTATTGTCTCTGGGGGACAACTTCCTCCTATAACACAGCTGGTGTGTGATTACTTCAGGCCTTGGAGTTCTCCTTCAATAAATCATAATGTTATATCATATTGTGATACAATGACTTTACCTGAACCATATGTTTTTGTACTTTTTCCACCAAAAATAGGAGTGAGATCAATCTTTTCTTTTCCCTATTCCTGGCATTTCTTTTTGCCTACTGTGTACAGAGGTTTTGTTTGAGTTGAGTGTGTCTAGATCTGGATGTAGTGTACATCTACTAGTTATTTGGTAGTTAAGTGAGAAAATATGAGGTGGGATAGTGTAGCTGGAGACTGGCAGGATGTAAGGGTCAATGTAGAGGTCAAGATGGTTTTCTTGGCAGACTGGCAGAAAGTGGTTAAACTAGTTTTACATTTTTCCCTTGGACTTCTCCTGAAAATGTAATCACAAACAAGAACTATGCAAGGAGAAATAACCTGTGCACAAGTAGCCTGGTATATAGCCATATTATAGCTCCTGAGTCTGACTTCTCTCCGTACGTGCGGAGAACTTCTCTCCGTATGTGCAGAGAACTTCTCTCCGTATGTGCGGAGAACTTCTCTCCGTATGTGCGGAGAACTTCTCTCCGTATTTGCGGAGAACTTCTCTTCGTATTTGCGGAGAACTTCTCTCCGTATTTGCGGAGAGGAACGACTCAGGAGCTATAGAAATATGGCTGGCTACCAGGCTAGTACACAACAGGAGGTGGGTTTTGGTGCATGATTTTTCATGCTTCGTTTCTAACCACCTTGCAATACTCAGTCCCCATGGGCTTGGAAAATTAATCTGCAAGTCCATTCAATACTACTGACTGGTACGGTGTACCCCCGTCAGACCATGTCAAATGAAGAGGGCAAAAAAATCCATAGTGGTGCCATACTTTTTGTCACCTTTTATGTCACGATATCAGAAATTCCGTCACCTGCAGCCAAACAGTTTGTAAAGAGCTCACTGCATGTCACGGTCTGACGGCGTCGCCTGGAAATTCATTCGATGCCGGCATGCTTCTTAATTCTGCTCTATTGATTATCCCCTTTCTGATCAAGTAGGGCTTAGGATGGGCATTCAGACGGATTTGCACCACAGACATTATTACGCTGGCTTTTGGGCATTTCATCAAGAAGGTATCTGATATTGAAGTCCGTCCCCGGAATTCTGATCTCCAGGTAGAAGACTGTGGTAAAGGGTTGTTCATCATACTCATAGTCTCTGCTGTTACTAGTGTTAGACATATAGATTTGTTTCAGTGCGAACTGTTGAACAGGTGGTCAGCAAAAATGTTGGCTGCGAACCAACTTGCCTCTAGACTTGACCCATAAAAAAACTCCTGGTATTGGAAAGTTATTTTCGTGGGGGTTTAATTAATTTTGCAGTTGGAGTGGAAAGGTTTGAGGCCAAACTTCCTGGCCAAAAGAATACTGTAGTAGTAAAAGACACACCATTCCCAGTGCCATGGTTTTGGGCAGGCATTGCAAAATCTGCAAACATTGAAATCACAGCAAACATTCAGAGATTTACAAAAAATCAGTCAGAATCTGATGGCGGTGGCATCTTTTGTAATCATCATGATGGTACCAACTACCAGTCTCTGACACTTGATTTATAGCAATTTTGCGACTTCAGACACACGAGTAATACAATCTGGGCCAGGACAAATTACTGTAACTCATTTAGTAGGTATGATAGCATCTCAGTAACCATGGCAGTGGTTTTGATAGATAGACCTAGTCTCCAACCTCTGGGTCAATGACACTTCTTGGCTTCAGCTTCAAGACTAGAAGAAAGATTGTGATATCTTTGATCTTAACCTTTAGCACGACGAAGAAGCCGTTGGTGTGGCACAACTATGGCAGTGAGCGTTGGGCAAGTGGCATTAAGAGGCCTCCATACCCTGACTTTGTGCTCTTGGGAATGGCACTTTACACAGACTTCCCTGACAATGGAGTGATGCCCAATGAGCCTCTATGGCTAATGTGTCTAAATGACATGTAACGGCTTTGGTGCGCCAACGTGACAACATCTGCACAATGACTTATAGAACGTTGAATTTTCTTTAGCCGTTTGGCACCCAATTCTATTCCATTTTATTGGTTACAATGTAAGACAGTAGCGAGAAGATTAAGAAATTTGTTTGTAAGATTTCCATTAAACAGATTCCTTAAGATTTAAGACACCAGATTCTTAAAGTAGCAGCAAAATACTTTTAAAAGTTTGGAGGCTATAGATGGTTGTCACATTACATCATTAATGTCAGTTTGTGGCTGTAAGGTGATGGATTGAGTCTGAATTCACAGACTAGGTCACCGATGATGGAAGATAAGGTTACAATAATGTTTTATCTGTGGTCAGAAGAGGCACAAAAGTTCAAGACATGGAGAGAGGGGGGAATGAGTGTTATTCTATTGCCTACATTGTATGGGGGCCTGATTATGCCCCTTTTCCTTGAGGTGCTAGCTAGCTATTTTGGTTTAATATCTAGTGAGATGGCCACACTTTGCATGATTCAATTTCTGAAATTAACAATTTATAGTATGTCCTACTGAATTTAGTATAGCACATTGCTGGGAGCCCCCAATGTAGGTCCTCTTGTACTGACTCCATGCTAGCCTGAAAAGTAATGCCTCGAAGATTGCACCAAGAAGTACCTTTTTCAGTAATCTTTTCCCTTAGCTGCCTAACCCCATAACCAGTACACATTTGGTGCTAAATGGTACCTTGGTGGCGTTGCTGCTCAACGTATTGCATCGATGAAAACTAGTCTTTTGGGGCTTTGTGTGTTCTGTTGTCTTTTCAGTCATACTTGTAAGTTTTGCATAATACGCCCATTATGAAGTGAAGGGTTCAGCACAAATCTGAATGCAGGGATGCCACCAATGTACCACATGTCTAGTGAGATACCCCTTACACCTTAAATAGCTCCTTACCTGTCTCTCCTTCGCTGCCACGTCCTTGACCAGGGCGCAGTCGTGCCCCTTGTGTTTTCCGTACACCTGGCAGTAGATACAGATGATCTCCTGGTCCGACAGGCAGTACACTTTCTTCGGCTCATTCTCGTGCTCGTCACAGGCAAGACACTGGAAGGAGAGAAGAAGATATGTTCTTAAGATATTACAATGCATATGTCAGGGTGGAGACCAAAATCTGGCAAAATTGCTGACTCTACCGGGGAAAGATTGCACTGGACAGAGACTTTAACCAGGATACCAGGATGGTCTGACATTTATAAATCCTAAACAAGTCAACCCATTGATCAAAAGCGACATGAATTGAAGTTCAAGAGTTCCGACTGCCTTGTAAGCCAAGATCTACGACTACATTGCAGAGAAAAATTAACTGACTTCCATCAGGATCTCTGTCGAAAGAAATGCAACTGACAGGTGCCTGCAGCAAAATATAGAGCACAAAGTATGCTTTCAATGACATGAATGAAGAAGTAGTACTTTCAGCCGGTTTTCCATCATCTGAGCTCGACTATACAGTACAACAGGCAGCCAAGGCCTCTCCTACAGAATACAGAGTTGCTTTACAGACAGCCCAAGCAAACCAAATCCTATGCTAAATACAGGCCCTGCTAAATACTGCTATTTCCCCAAAGACCCACCACAACAGTTTGCACAGTTGCCCATTGATTAGTCTTGGTCTACCCCAGAACATGTTCAGGCCCATGACTGCATGACTGATGAAAAATCTATCCCTGAATCAGTCTGACAGACTGATCCCCGCAGCAGGAAGCAACACACTCCTTCCCTACTGCTGTAGGCTACTGGGGCCCATGCAGAATGGTGGCAAGCCAAGGTGGTTTTTAAATGGTCACGAAAGGGTTGTTGACCTAGAATCAGAAGGTTCTGGGTTCAGTCCCTTGCAGGCCCCCTTGTTGTGGCCTTCGGTACATCTTCTTCCTCACTAGACTTAAGTCAAGTGAAAATTCTTCTGCCTTACATCACAAGCTATCTGCCACCAAAAAGTCAAGACCATAGCATATCAAAAGATACCAAAAAATGGAAGTTCTGCTGCAGTACCAAGGTCACATACCAGCTGGCCCAAAATCGACCTTGATCTTCATCATTCCAACTCCTACCCGAATACCAAATATCACTACAATCCATCCAGAGGTTCTAGAGCTGTGGTGACCACAAATGTCCGGACACACAAACAGACACACAGACAGACATTCCAAAAATTATACCTCAATTTTTCATGGAGGTTATCAGTCTGACAGACTAATCTCCCCAGCAGGAAGCAGCACACTCCTTCCCTACTGCTGCAGGCTACTGGGGCCCATGCAGAACTGTGGCAAGGTGATCTTTAAGTGCTGACTTAGAATCTGAAGGTATTTGATTCTATACCTGGCAGGCCCAAGTGTTATGCCCTTCAGTACATCTACTGTAAATGCAGAAACTTTTGCGGTGGTTTGATGTTTGCGGTTTTCGTGGTGGCCGCTTCACCGCGAACTTAAAACATTTTTCCATGGCAGTAAGAAACTACAGCGAAAAGTCCCTTTTCCCGCTACCGCGAAATTAAATCCCCACAAACTTTAAGGCATTTACAGCATTTCCTCACTGGACTAAATTCATTTGAAAATGAGTACCTAGCTTTGGTTAGGGACCTCCTCTCAGATGGAATTTTAAGCTAAAGCAAAAATAAATAAATGAGTCAGACACACCTGGTACACGCTAAAAATTCTGTTCTTGTTTTGCATCTCAAAATCACCGAAGCTCCAATTTTCTCTCAGTCTCTAGATATTCCATGCACAACTGATGCTCAGATGTTTAAAACAACCTTGTGCAGGGCAAGTTGCTGCCCTTGGCTCAGAGAATTCATGCATTTTTACCACTTTGCGAGACACGCACTCAGTGCAACTCAACTGCAAGTAATGAGGGCTAATAACAGACTACATGCACAACGCATTAGCATTAGGGGAATACTGTCCATGTACAAACGCAAGCAGTCTGAAGAGATGGCCTATAATTTAACTCCCCAAGCTATCTGAAAGAGACTATAAGGAAAATGTATAATACTGTAAATGCAGAAATGTTCGCGGTGGTTTTATGTTCGCGCTTTTTTGCGGTGACCACTTTACAGCAAACTAACTTAAAACCATCGCAAACATTTTTCCATAATACTAGTATGTGACTACAGACTATGGTGCTACCGGGAACTTGAACCACAGGAAAAACTCCATTTTCCCGCTACCGCGAAAGTAAATCCCCCCGAACTTAAATGCATTTACAGTACACGTTGGACAAACTATAAATCATTCATAACAAGCGGCAGTTGACTGGACTTGCAGGACTATAGCCCACCCTGCTTTTACGATGTTGCTTTGGGCAAATTTCCTCTCCCTTCTAGATAAAGTCCTGACTTCAAGGCCATGTATAGTTCAAATGAATCCATTATGCTCTGGCCATACAGTGATGATAGTGCCTCCTTGTCAAGTCATAAACACCATTTTCCAAGCCAGGGAGCACAAATAGGCCCCCGAGCACCAGCCTTCTGAGTGGTTCGTACTTCAAAAGCTTCTGACGATACACAGAGGACACTTTCTGTTATCCAGCGGGAGAAATATCGATCTCGTTTGGAACGAATAATGCAGATTCACTTCGCTTGCTCTGCTAAAGGCACGTTTCTCCTGCACACTTCAAATGATACAGCAACTGCTGACGTCAACTTCATCGTTTAATGTGTAAATTTGTCTTCATAACAGGTTCAAAGACGTGACCCAGATGATGCTTGGAGCTGTCATACTTCATGTGCGCTTTGCAATCGGATTATCTACGCGAGAAATTGATTTTTCACTTCTATGCGGCGACGGGCAAGGTCAACTAGCGTGCACTTGTGTTCTCAAAACATTCGATCCGATTTGAATTCTGATGTAAAATGCCTTGAAAAGTTTGTCTGCTACAGTGAACTTGAACTTCAAAAGGGATGACTGAGTGGGGAAAATTCAGATTAAGTAATTTTTCAATGCAGCTTGACAAATTTTGTTGCATCTTGCCAGGTTTGGCATCTAACCAGAGGTGGCAACGATGTATTGTGCAAATATGAGATTTCGCTAACAATATGGAGAAAATGGGAAACTGTTTGGGATTTCGTAATTCATTGCAATTAACAGAATAATGCAATAATCCATATTGCAATTAATATCTTGCTATTGCATTTTTACATACATCAACAAGCATGAATAGAAGTTGCATGCTGTTGGCAAAATGAGCATTGACTCAACAATTTTGGTATATTGTTCTTTAAAAGAAGAGAGAGAAAAGAGGAGAAAGACTTTGCATTTCAGCTCTTTCTAGGCTATTACAATATTTTTTGCATTGCAAACCCATACAAAATCATTAATTTGATACTATAGCAATGCTGCTTACATTGGTTGCAATACATATATTTCCAAGAATCAATAGATCTTAATTGCTTCTACAGCTAAATAATACAGCGATGCCTGATTGCACAAAGGCCAGTACAATCAGCAAAATAGCACTTCAGCAATCACCAACAGCAATCAATGTCATTAACTTCGATTAGTTATATACTAAAAACTTTCTGGCAGTTTTTCAAGCCCACCAGCAGACTAGTTTCGTCAGACTGGTGCTGTGACAAAAGAGATGTGGTGAGGGTGTGTACTAGGGGTGGGTACCTGAACCTGGACCTAATCATTTGTGAATGGGCATCTTTTTTATCTTAAAAAAAATTGTGAATGGGCAATACTCAGAACAATGATTTACTGAATTTTTTCAGGTCCATTTTTTCAAGACCGGTCCAACAAAAAAAAAACGTTTTGTACTGGTAATCACCCCTAGTGTGTACAGCTTGAGGTTTTCCACTACTATTTGCCATAAGTACTTACTGGCTGAATCCCCAACGTCCGACCATACTTGTCCTCCTCCCCTGCCAGGATCTCCAAGACACCAAAGTTCTTGGGTAGTCTGGTGGCGTCGTTGGACAGTCCCGGGATCTTGGTGGTGGTTTTACAGGTGGGGCAGCAGATGTGCCCCCTCTGTCCATGGTTCACCAGCTTAACTAGGCATTCTGTAGAAACATAGCTATGTTATACTACAGTAACACACTAGGCATTCTGTAAAGTCATAGCTACGTTATACAACAGTAACATGTGCCCCCTCTGTCCATGGTTCACCAGCTTCACTAGGCATTCTGTAAAGATAGAACATCATTATACAACAGTAACATGTGCCCCCTCTGTCCATGGTTCACCAGCTTCACTAGGCATTCTGTAGGAACAGAACATCATTATACAACAGAAACATGTGTCCCCTCTGTCCATGGTTCACCAGCTTCACTAGGCATTCTGTAAAGATAGAACATCGTTATACAACAGTAACATGTGCCCCCTCTGTCCATGGTTCACCAGCTTCACTAGGCATTCTGTAGGAACAGAACATCATTATACAACAGTAACATGTGCCCCCTCTGTCCATGGTTCACCAGCTTCACTAGGCATTCTGTAGGAACAGAACATCGTTATACAACAGTAACATGTGCCCCCTCTGTCCATGGTTCACCAGCTTCACTAGGCATTCGGGAAAAACAGAGTTACGTTAAACAGTAACATGTTGTCTGGGAATAAAGAGACTCTTTTTACACGACTACAACTGTAATTATGTATCTGTCAACTATCATTTTGTTGCAACCTGTACCTAACCCAGTGGGTATACATAATGCACAATAAAGGTCTACATTCATTCATTCATAATCTTTACCTGTGCAGTAGGAATGTCCACAGCTCAGATTCCTGGGTACGAAGAGCCCATCTCGCGAGAAGGGGTGGTAGCAGATGGCGCAGCAGTGTCCCCTGGGCTCGTCGATACTCCTCACATCCAGCGTGCTCTCCAGCGACAGCATATTGCAGCAACAAAACTCTTCAAACTCTACTGGCTAATGACTACGGGAACTTCTCATCATGCAGGTTCTGTAAGGGAAGACAAGAGAGGACAGTTTGTGTCAGTTAAAAACAGCCACAAGGAGTCCAAAATATCGCATATTGCAGCAAAACATTATTCTCTAAACTCTACCAGCTAACAACTACGGGAACTTCTCATCATGCGAGTTCAGTAAGGGAAGACAAGATGGTTCTTCTCAGTTAACAGCCCTGTAAGGGATGAAAAACATTACATATTGCAGCAAAAAAACTCTCTAAATTCTACCAAGTTCTGTAAGAGAAGACTAGAAGACAGTTCGTCTCGGTTATCACTCCACCCAGAGTCCAAAACATCGCATATTGCAGCAAAAAAAAACAACAATCTAAACCCTACCAGCTAACGACTACAAGAACATCTCATCAATCAGGTTCTGTAAGGGAAGACAACAGAAGACGGTCCGTCTCGGTTAACAGCCCCGCGGAGTCCAAAACATCGCCATAAATCATCGATCTCCATTTGCGGAATATCGCTATCATCTTCCACTGCAAATTACACCCTCTGGAGGGGCAATGAACGAGGTGCAAGTGTGACAACTCACGCACCCTCGCATCTTCAATTAGGATCGTGCCGCGTAACGTGCCACACAAATTCACCACCGAGTGGTTCAGATTCCAGGTGTTGGCAAGAGATAACAACGTGAGCCGTGCCGTTCGTTTGGGGGGACGTAAAACTGGCCTGGCTGGCGTGTGTAGCACATCCAAAATTAATGCCCAGTTGAAAATCAGATTATCCGCCGTGTACACTCAAAGGACCCAGCTTTATTCACATCAAGGGAAGGGCTATCCATCAAGATCGGGGTGGGTTGTTCCAGGCACATGTTATAATGTTTCAACACTCAAATGTTGTTAAACATAAGGAATATACCACTGAGTTTATTTTAAGGGGGGAGACGGTGGGGAGACCTTTAACTTTCAACAAAAAAGGTCAATGCCAATGAAAAAAAAAAAACAGTATAATGTTTTAACGCATCATGTTGCAACAAAAAACTAATTCAAACCATATCTCTTGCCATGCAGTTTTAATCAAGCTTTCCTTCTAAAAATCATATTTCGTTCACTTGCACGCTGATAGATGTTTTACACTGCACAGCAAGTGACTGTATAAGTACTATAACGACCATAATGTCATTTACCAACGCAGGGGAACTTTCAGGCCATTGTTTCAGCTGCAAACTAAAAACCATCACAAACCACTGCATTTTTCTCGATACTGTGAAATTAAATTATGAGGACTTAAAGGCAAATATACATGTAATACAGCAAATGACAGAGGGGTGTATCAATTTTGTTTACTACGTGTTATTACAACCTATAATAAACATTCATTACCATGGCAGTATAATGCTTATGTACCTTTAATGGCCCTGTGATGTTCATGAACCTGTACATTTACATTAAGGAATATGTCAACTTGAACGCCAGAAAACATCATCTGTCATATCACATCAAATTACACAATATCACGATCCCCTGCTGTTTTACGCTGATGAGAAATCGCACTTAGTACCGAGCGCAGCGTACGCAACCGTGACCAGAATCCTCGTTCCCTCTCTCGGCGCGTAATTCCGCGCACAAAGCTACTTAATTGGGACTGCACGGACTGTAAGGCTTACCGGAGGGGAGTTCATTAGGGGAGATAGCAATGCTTCAGCGGGGCCATCACATCTCCCAATCAGCTGGGGGTAAATGATGCATGGCGGTGACGTAGACAATCATGACATGTGGGCTTGTTGCACATTGTTAGCTGTGGGATGTGCTCTGTTATCAGTTCCATCAAAAACAAGATTTCGATTAGAGCACTTTTAATATTATTCCTCCTTCAAGATAAGATCTGTCAAAGCTGCATGTAGTTATTACGGAAACTGGTATCTGTGTATTGTCTAATGAAAGAAAATTAGTGGCTAATCGTGGTAGGTTTTGCACACATCATCAAGTGCTCCGCTGACTTATGTACAATGTACCTGTAGACTGCAAAGTATAGAAGGTACAGGTACTGTAAATCTTGAAAGGTTTGCAATGTTTGTTTTTTCACTTTGGCTTTTCCATCGTAAAATCATGATATCGCCGATTGGTATTTATTTTCCATCATGCTTTTTTTTTACTACTGTACCACATTGTTGTATCAACTTTCAACTTCAAACTTTAGTCTCTAATTTTGCAAACTTGTGAAAACTGAATTTAAAGTTATTGAATTTACAGTTACTGAATTTAGTCACTTGTGAAATTAACAGTGAGTTGACAATTCAAAGTATTGAAAAAATAAAAAATTATAGGCAGATAGATGAAAATAATATACAATGCAACGACCTTCCATGTTGCAATAGAATCGTTATCTTAATCCTGTTGCTTTCATTTTTTCATTAGGTCTGAGAAACATCTAACTGTATTGTTGTTGCTTCAGAGGTTTGCCCAAAATGTTTAACACTAGTAGTCTGGTGTTGCCTTCAGTGTCTGGACCAACTGCCTTGACAATTGCCAATTTCTATACAGCGCGCCAGCAGACTGCCAAGTTTATTAATGTATGAGGCCATTACGCTTCGCAAGGGGACCTGTAACTAACTGTAATAACGTGTTCATGTACGTGTAGATGCTGTTACTTTTATGAATTAGTTATACCAAACTTCACATATGTCATCTTATGCATCAAATGCTTTCAACTTCAACATGCTGCCGTAAAATTTTAAGCTTGGGGACTTAATTTTGTGGGAGGAGAGGCAAGATTTGTTTGTGGTGTTTTAAGATTGTGGTGTGTTACCGCAATGCTAGAAGGGGTGGAAGACAGAGCGTTTACTGAAAGTGCTTTGGGTTTGTCAATGTAGTCGAGAGGTCACTGATAAAAATGCAGTGAAATATTTCTTGACCTGCAGAAACTTATCAGACTTGCCTCAAATCACTGTACATCAAAATGAGGAATTGTTCACGGCAGTTTTATGTTTGCGTTTTTTACAGTGACCTCTTCAAGGTGAACTCAAAATCAACAACAGCATCTCCCCCAGTAAAACCATACTCTCCAAGCAAAGGTTAGGCTCGGGCCGCAAGGCAAGTTCAAAATAGAAAGCCCGATCATATTGCCCAAAAAACGTTAAAATACAGCAGGAGACTAACCCCTGCTTGGAGAGTAGTAAAACCATGCAAGGCAGTCTCAACCGCGAACTTAAAACCACCACACAACACTACATTCTCTCCAAACCGGGAAATTAAATCACAGCGATCATTTCCCCCTCATATGTACAAGTCTACGACACAAAAAGTATGTGTATACCTGAACGTTATAACGGTCTCAGCGCTGCACATTGCTGAAAAGGCATGCTGCGGACAGGCTGCTTGTTAACGCCATGACCTCTGCACCGCGCACATGCCCACCATACCACCCAACATCCTCCCTAATGCTCCACTAAATTCTCTGACCTTGGAACGTGTGAGGAGGAAATCCTCGGCACACCCCAAGCAGAGTTGTACATGTAGAACTAACTGTGAATAATGCTTACCTTTCTTAAGCGGTACTCAACACATACATTCAGTACTTTAAGTCATATAACGGTAGGAAAATAAGTCATTACTAACGGCTGTCTCTAGGGTGAACTGTCAGCTGACAGTGATTTTTGAAGATGTGTACCATTACTTATCCTCGTTGTTGACAGGCTGAAATATTTCTTGAACTGCAGTAGATCATAGTTGTAGAACTAACTGTGAATAATGTAGTACCCTTTCTAAAGCTGTACCATTTGATTCAACACATACATTGTACTTAGGAGTCCATGTTATAGAATACAACGGTAAAGAAATAAGTCATCACTAACGGCTGTCTCTAAGTTGAATGATAGTATCAACAGACAGCAATTTTCGAAGATATCTACCATACTTCTCTGCGATGCTAACAAGCTCTTCTCGAAAACAAAAAGCATTTGAATACAAAGCAATGCACTTACTTACAATCTACACTTGGAGGAAGGCTGCAGCCTGGCACAATGCATAAGGATATTGCTACAACAGCAAGCGTAACATACTGGAAGAAGACAGTTTCATCATAGATGACATGTAGTGACTACACCCTTCACTTAGAGTTGACCAAGTAAATCCAATGTTAGCTGAACTAACACCAACTGCCCGTGTTTGGTAGATCCTGGCCTTCCGTCTGTCTCAGATTACCACCGTCTTATAGACTGGCAGTGTTTGGGAGGCTGTAATCCGACCCCAGCCCTTCCTCCCAAGGTCAAAGGTCGGTGGAATGACGCGTACTTGTGATGGGAAGGGGGCAGGTTCAACTAAATGATACAAGTGACGAGGAAAGGCGGGGTCATGCAGGCAAGGCAGGGCCTTGCTACCTTCCGGTCACCAGCCAAGGTTGGCAGTCTTCGCGCCAAACGCTTTGGCTCCGATTTCTGTCACTTTTACAGGCTGTGGAGAGACATCTTACGGAGCTTTACACAGAGTCACTGGTATGAAGCAATCAGGCACTATTGGCTCTAACCAGAAATGATAAAAGAAAGTCTCCCTATTTCTTGAGCAATTACCAGTAAGTTGATCTTGCAATTCAATCTTTGGAGAAGTCTGTTGTTAGATGTATTTGACAACTTCTTTTCAAATGACATACAAATTTTCATTCTCAACATACAAGAAATTGTTTTCTTTTAATGCACAGGAAATCTTGAAATATTTGTAGCTGTTTTATTTAAATCATGACATGTGTTTTATGCTGTAGTACTGGTTCGAACAAGCACGACACATCAAAAATCTATCTCCTCTTATATCAATGTGAAAAAAAATGAGTTTACAGAAATATCCACAAGTCTAGTACCAAACAGCCTACGTTTGTCTCTCCCCAAGTGATGCTAATTGGTTGGAAAAGTCCCCTGCAAATGGATAGGACAAACCCGCAGAGTCTGTCCGTGCCAGACGACCAAACATCACGTGTGCTTGGCGAATCCATCTACTGTGTGTTATCTGTCCTACATGTATCATACACATGTACATGTGGTTTTGTACATGCTGCTAGCACTAGGGTACATCTCTGGGCTGTCTCCAACTTTACATTTTTTTCTGTCCCTCTCATTGTTTGGGATCTAATGTTGTACATTTTCCTGGTATGGTAAAATAAGTCTGTTGAAGCTTATGAAAACACATTATCATTAATTATATGTACTGAAGTTAAGGGTTTTGGGGACGGATGGGGTGAAATTTTTGTCTGTGTCAACAAGCAAATTACCATCCCAGTACAGAGGGAGGGGTCCTTGTGATAGGCTGGGTACATCTACTGTACCACAAGAAGACGTCAGAGGTTCTGCATGAGACATCGGAGGTCCAGACAACACTTTACGCTGAAATTGGAAGAAACCTACGTATTACGCTAAAACCAAGGAAGGTAATTACACAAAATGCGGTCATCTCGCAACGAATTACGATACTAAGATTGCTTTTCCTTTGAATTACAGGATATTAAAAAGGCCAGACCCTCATATAAATTGTAGGCGCTAACAGAGGAAGGGTGCGCAAAAGGGATGCCGCTCCATAATGACTACACTGTAATTGAACTAGATGTGCAGATAAATACCAGCTGGATAGGTCAAGCCAGTCAAGGTCTCCAACAAATTGTCTCTAATCCAGGTCTGTAATAGCCTGGAATCCATCCTGGTCTAGCTCTGTAAATGCTACTTTCTTCATTTCCCTGGAGAGCAGTCTGGAATCAGTTTATAGAGAAACAATAGCCATTTAAATATCCCGATAAATGTAAAATATCTATAGGCAAGTTACAATGACTCCGTCTGAAAAAATATTCAATTCCTGAAATAATACAGGACCTTAAAGTTAAACTAAAAGGACGAAAATATAAATGAGATTGGGTGCCAGATTACTGTAAATGCATCTAAGTTCATGGGGAGTTAATTTCACGGTAGCGTGAAAAATGACTTTTCGCAGTGGTTCACGGTAGCACCATGCACCATAGTCTCTTAGTAAGTCTTACTACCATGGAAAAATGTTTGCAGTGGTTTTAAGTGGCGAAAACCGTGAACATTGAACCAACGCGAAAGTTTCTGCATTTACAGTAGATGTATTCTGCATGGAAACAATTGTAGGGACCTGAGGATGGAATAAGATGGATTCCAGGCTTGGGTCTGAACTGTTGGAAGTAACAATCATGGACTAGCGCCCCAAGGTTATGCAAACATACATTATTCCTATAATAATGCATTTCAATCACGTCACATCTAATGAAAAAAACGACTTTGCAGATTATATTCTCAAGAGGATGCTAGTTCTATGTGCACCCAAGCATCATAAGTGAAACATCACTCTTACGATTTAATAAACTGATTTCTGTCTAAAGCTACTGCCTTGGGGATACTTACCCCATCGTTCCTGAAAAATTTATGAAGATGGAATCATGGGACAGACAGTCTCGCGTTTAACCAGATTAAGTTGGTCTCATGTTGGTATAACTTACATTACATGTAATGGAGTCGCGAATCACGTTCTTTCAAGTCGGATCATGTTTATGACTCAGAAATCGGGGCCTATACAGCTTGGCATATACTAAAACACACTGCATGTCATAATTGCGGGGACTATTCAGCTAATGATACAAAAGGTAAGCTAGACTACAGAAGTCATAGCAGGAAGTTTAGCAGACATGACTATTCATTGGCACATTTTCCTTTATATTAGTGGTTTGCTATGTACGCGAGGAAATATATTGAAGATGTATCCGATATCTAATCGGGCTTTCTAACATTTAACAAGAGCACTCGTAGTTGTTTCTGTTTCTACAAATACAGTGTTTGCTCATTTCCAGTTTAAATGACTTTACCTTTTTCTTGGTTCCTCACAAATTCTGAAACCACTTACTGGTGGAAGAATAGTTTTAACAGAAAAACATTTCCAAACACTCTCCCTTTTTCGTAACATTAGAGAGAGGCAGCAGTACCTTGTCAAGCTATAATCTACACCTTGGTCATGTCTAAATGTAAATCTAAACTCACCAAAGTCAAGTTCTGTGTGTTTGCTCGACCGGAGTGGTACAAAACAGGGACCTTTAGTCTGTTTGTCCTTATACTGGTTTAGTTGCCTGACTCCGCACACCTGGTCTATGGCAGTAATAACCGGGGTATAATTATATAGTACCCGACCTAAGCCCTCTCATCACCTCACTTCTGTAAAACCACGTTGTAGGCCAGGCCAATTAAGGGGTATTGCCTAGAAAAGGGTAGATAATTGGAGTACAGAGGGAGATCTTTGATCTTACAAAGAGGCTGCCCTTCTACCTACACACACAGGTGAAAAGTGTCACTGTAAGTTCATTCATTTTGGGTGACTTTTGAAAATAGTTTGATCAGGTTGATACATCACTGAGAATAAAGCATTGGTTGTGTAAAAAGACTCTTTAATCATTTGGGTGACTTTATTTTGCAAGTATAGAGGAGGTCGTTGCCGTGTTTCAAGTTTGTGATTGAAACAGTTCTGTCGTAATACTGTAGTAATACTTTACAAACGCAAATTCGCGGTGTCATAAAAAGTAAAAATCAACACCTCCGGCGAATAATTTCAACAGGTTGGTAGGTCATGGGATAGTAGAGTTTTCTTCAAACTTACAGTTTATCTTACCTGCTAATGTTTCAATGACTGTCAGACATCTTCCTCAGAGTTTTTAACTGGAGTTATATGCTTCTCTCCGCTATACGTGGCTTATGTAAATAATAACAGCATCCGAAATATTTTTAGCTTTACGGTAATCCACAATGCTAGTTTTCAATGAGCGATAGTGATTATACCCCACCCTGTACATAATTATAGGTATGTTGCCATGTTTCAAGATTGGGATTCAAACAGTTCTGTAGCATGGCAGTGATACTTTACAAAGGAACATTCGCGGTGTCATAAAAAGTAAAAATTTACACAATCCAAAGCATTCTAAGCTTTACGGTAATGCACAAAGCTAGACGTTTTCAATGAGCGATAGTGATTATACCCCACCCTGTACATAATTACGGGTTGCACCACTCTAATGTTTCTGACTTCATAGTGAGAATTACTATCATAGACAGCCACCGACAATTAGCAATCACTCAACAAGTAGGGTGTGAGTCTAACAAGGCAAGCAATTTTGGATTCCAACATCAAAGCGTTAGCAACTGCACAGCCACGCTGCCTGGGAAGCCTATCAGTTTTCTGCCAGGCTGTGCTCTGCCTAGATAAAAGGCAGCCCACCCCTTGAGCGCATACTTCTGCTCAACAATTTAAACACAGACGACATATACATGTGGATGGAAAAAACCTTAACAACCTCGCAAGGCAATTTTCCTGACAGAAACTTAACACGTAAATTTATAGTAAAATTCATTTATTTTCGTGTGGTTTTAAAATTCAATTTCGAGATTAAAAAAGAAGGTTAGAATGGCAAAGAGTTTTTCTGCAGTGTTTTTCTAAGTTGTTGAGCAAAACAGGTAGCGAAAGATGAAAATTAAACAACTGTAAACATTTTAAGACGTACAGTATTACAAATGGGCCATATATTGTTATTAAATAGTTGTCTCAAATCACATCAAGTAGCCTGAAATGTGTACCATCTACTACCGGTATGACAAGTATAAGCAGAGATGTACAAGATTTAATAACTACAAGTACAGTGATATACAAGATTACTGTATTTTCAATGATTTCCCTGGAATGGTATGTCAGAAGGATTAGTATTTAATATATCATAACTTATCTGTTAAAGCCACCTTGAACAGAACGTTTGACAGCACGGCGGTTTCAAGTTCACAACAGAGTCCAATTTCACAGCGGGGAATCTAAAGCTTATATTTTACAGGTGTTGCCTATCAACAAAGGCACATACCCGGTACATGTACATGCCCACCCATGTCATTCTAGCTACCATCTAACAAATCATGTCCTACATGGGGGGCTAAAGGTGTAAATATCATTTTACTGGGTAATATCATTTTACTGATGCCATGGCAGCTCACAAAACCTGGATTCGCAGAGCTTTCTAGTCTGAGGGAGTGATGGCACATTTGTCTTTTATTAGACCAAATGATGAAGAGAAACTTGAAGCAGGCTTTGGTCATTACGGTCTGTCTGGCACCGATGCAAAACAAGTACAGACATGGGGTGGCTTAAATCTCTTTTAAGTACCACATATCATTCGTTCTTCCTCAGAAAAAATAGCAAACACTCTGCCGACCCGAGAAATAATACACCTGACCTGTAAGAGATGTTAAGTACAATACAGACAGTACCTATCAACAGAATTGCATTGAAAACAAAGAAAACACCGCAGGCAGAGCCAAATGGTGAAGTTCTACTAGTATAGCTCTTTGACATCTGCCATAATATCAATAAATCATAACAAAGAAGACCAGTATGAAATCATAATAGCATCCCACGCAAAAAATATAGTAATTAAGTTACCAGTTACAAATTGGTCGAGTATCTTAAACGTCTGACATATCATTTCCAAGGTACCAGAACCACATAGTTCCATGTCTCAGGGATTATAGGTAGATATCTAAGAAAGGTAGGAGTGTACCTCAAGAAATTACTTACATCTGAGAATGTGGCAGCAAGGAATGTCCTCCCCCAATCCACCTTATTATCCTTCCTGGCTTGCCAGAGATTATTGGAATACAACAAGCACATATTACAAGCCACAAGAGAAACTTATCCTTGCTTGAAGATACAAACCTCAGTCAGAATTCTAAAGATGGTGACTGCAGACAGAACACAGTGAATGAAAGGGTGAACGAAGTCACAGACGACTCACAAAAGAGCCAGCCAGCCAGCCCATTGGCGCTGATCAGACACTCCGCGGGACGTTCACCACTTGACAAGCACTCGCAGAGCTCTCTCTCCGTACCACCAGGCCCATGCACGCACAAAAGCACCCCTGCTCGCTGAGTTATGAGTGGGTCGGGCTCCTGTGCCAAGTCCAGCACATGTCATTTAAATTTCAAATGTTATTCTTCAGGCCACCTGAGAGGCCGCCCGCCTGGGGACTGTCCAGCGATACTCCGGGTAGGGGTATGTCTTACCCACAAAAAAACTGTGCAAGAAAACGCTTCATTTGTGGTCAGGATTTGTTCCAAGGTGGATGTGAATTGTCTGTAACAGTCAAGGGGCTTTGACGTTGACAACTAAAATGTCTAAAGGTGGTATTTCAGTGCGCACTTGCGGCACCAGTGCAACACTGCGGGTTTTGAAAGATTACTCAATGAATTTCAGAGATAAAGAATAAATTTTCTTACCTTTTTGTGTACTTTGTTGTCTTTTAAGTCATACTTTTACATGTTACGCATTGTCTAAATTGGAAAAATATCAATAACAGTCAAAAACAGAGCCTGAAAATGCTTCCTTTGTGGTCAGGATTTGTTGAATTCTCTTCCATCTTTGTACAAGATGGAGGAGAATTGTCTGTAACAGTCAAGGGGCTTTGAAGTCAACATTTAAAAGCATTTACCTTCCTTATGACGGGAGGGAATTCGGTCGGTCTAATTCAATAAAGTCTCTCATGATTCTGTGATCAGTTCATCAAGCAGCAAGCAGTGCTGGGGACAGATCATTAACATCAGAGGTTGACTGAGTGGGGGTATGGTAAGACAAATGATCAATATGATAATAGATTCATAATTTTGTTTATGACCATATCTCTTGGTAGAAATCTTCAATTTCACTATTTTAAAACTTAAGCATATGCCTCACAAGACTCCAATCAAAACTCAAATGGATGGCTCATTCCAAAATTAGAACATTTCTTCTTTTTCTTGTAAAAGCCGTAAAACATTAGAGGAATCTTGGCCGATTAGGTAAACGCGATTAATTAATAAATAAAGTCTCTCAGGATTTGGAAGGTATCAACAAGAAACTGCACAATAAAGTTGACATACCAGTATACAAGTGAACCTTCCTTGACAAAAAGGTGAAAACCTAACCTAGTTCATATGCCCTACTCCCTAATCAATACAAACAATTTCTTTTGATTTACAAAGCACAGCCAGTAGCACCAATCTATAACGATAACTCCTACATAATCTTCCTTCACCTGTCCTTGACCATAATTGGAGCCACATAAGTTATAACAGAGATTCCTGACAGGATATCTAATCTCACACCACTTGATGAATGCCCTCCCTGACTGCCTGCAGCAAGACAACAGGTTTGAGGGGGAAAGATCAATAATAATACCTTCTAGCCTTATTCAATCCAATTTACAAGCATTGACATCCTAGCCAACAGCTTGTAATGCAAGTGTTTAAGAGATGTGTTAAATATTTTGTCTTATTTGCCGGTTTTAGAGATTAGAAATGCCATTAAATATTACTTGGCTGGACGTGTAACCTTCATAAATGTTCTGTCAAAGTTGTTTGGTATATGTGGTTTTGCGTGCTCATGGGACCAACTTTGGAAACGGAAGAAGCCAACTCCTTCCTATCATGCCAGTCTCTGGTTATACCATCTTCTACCTCACATCCTGTCATTCTACCATATTCAGATAACTACAGACACACACTAACACAAACACACAGACTGAAAACAATACCTCCATTTGCAAGCAGGTACTAGTAACTTTTTGGACTGTAGTTTGATTTTGATCTGTAGAAAGATCTATGGACACCCTGGTCTTGTGGCATCCTCATTTCCGATTCTTCAACCCCAAGGAAAAAAACTAGATTGCGCCCCATCCTACAGCATGTCAGGCTTGAAGGGAGATGCAAATGCAGCTGCCGTTTCGATCAGACACTTAAGTTTGAGGGATCGATAAAAGCAGTTGCCTTTAGAGTCAACTGCCAAACCAAGGGACATTCATCTTCTGTCTTCTGATGTGGTGGACGTCAGGAGAGTCGCTGGCATCTAAAGCAGAGGTCATGGCAACCACAGCTAACGACTCGAGCACCCACAAACAACGGGACAGACCATTGGGTATTAGTCCTGCAAAGGGTAGGGGGGAATGAAAGATCTAAGAGGGTCTGCATGGGGGGTCCTGACAACGATTTACGCTAAATTCGGGATGGCTGACTACGCTTTATGTTCAATTCACGAAGGCTACCAACGTTTCATCCCACTACGAATTACGTAATATGAAATAGCTTCCCTACGAATTACGGAGAGAGAGAGAGAGAGAGAGAAAGGGAGAGAGAGAAGAGAAAGGGAGAGAGAGAGAGAGAAAGGGAGAGAGAGAGAGAGAAAGGGAGAGAGAGAGAGAGAAAGTGAGAATTGCCATTGGCCTCCCCTGTGGCCTCCCCTTAACAGTCAAAACATAGCCAACTTTCTTATTTCCCAAAGACTAATACTGAAACTCCCCCAACAAGAAAATGACTACCCAGTGATATCACTGAGAGAGAGAACTGTACAGTACTGCTGCTAGCCTCCCCTGTGCCGTATATTCTGAACAGTCCAACATTGCACACACTCCAGGCAACCTGTTGTTGTAGGAGTGTAGGCTTACAAAAAACACATGTGGGCACAGGTTGGCACTGCTGCTATCCAAAGCAGTTGTCATACTATATACCGTAAATGCAGAAACTTTTGTGGTGGTTTAATGTTTGCGGTTTTCGCGGCGAACGCTTCACTGCGGATTTAAAACCACCACGCACATTTTTCCAGAAGAGCAACTACAGTGCATGGTGCTACCGCGAAATTAAAACAACCGCGAAAAGTCCATTTTTCCGCTACCGCGAAATTAAATCTCCACGAACTCCATGCATTTACAGTATCTCGAAAGGTTTGCCATGCCTTCTCTTTTCAAGGTAACATCAACTCTCATATTTCCCCCAGGTGCTATAATAGCGCATATAAAAAAGTTGATATACTTACAGAGGCTTTATATCTAAAGTTTATATACCACAGGGTCACTGATACATTGGTGCATCTCTGAATCACTTTAACTTCATGTATTTTTCTCATCATGTGGTGATATTAAGGCAACTGGTAGAATTATGAGAGTTGTCAGTTGATGCTACATGTACCTCTCCACTGCAAAATTTATGACACTACAAATATGTGTTTTTACAGCCTTCAACTGCCAACTTATCACATTACAAAAACCTACATTCTGCTCCTACTGCAAATTTAAATTCCTGCAAAAATATCCGCATTTACAGAACCCACAAAACAGGTTCCGAAGCATATATTTGAAACAAGCAACCATAAATACTGGAAGAAGTATCACAAATTACAATCGGCATGGAAACTATTTCGAAGGACAACATCTGATTCAATAAGACCTAAAAACTTTTACAGAAGCCGCACTAAGTATATTGAGTCTGAGACAAGATACCTTTCAACATTTGAACATCACGTTCACGTAATGTGTGGCCTTTTCAAATGTTAACGTAATCCCAATGGTGTCGTAATTACTACATGCTGACACCTGTAATTGCTTCTAGAAGAGACTTCCAGACAGTGTGTGTCATAACAAACTTTCTGTAAATGTCACATAGAATACAACAGCTCGGGATATACTGCCCTGAACTGTTTCTGCAGTATCTAATCATTAGGCCAGACTGAATTCATATGGATGACAACAGTGCATGCATAAATTTTCCTCAAAAGGTTTACGACTAAACTGTAAATCGTACAAAGAAGTCGTAAAATGAGCAAATATACTGTCAATTGTAAAACGGCAAAATGGATACCAATGTCATAGACTGCTATTTCTTATCATAATAGTTTCCCCATGATTGTATACAACTATGTATGAGCAAAGTCTTCCAAAGTCAAAGAAGATGTGTGTTTTGTCTTTTCAATCTTCCTGAGCACTTAAATTTCATTACGATGGCAACTTCCACCCCCCCACCCCCAACTTTTGTTTCTTGCACGATCTCATCAGTTTAGTCATGAGGTGCCCAGAGGATGTTATCCATGTAATCAAATCATTGTGGCCTTATGATTATATTCTGATACATGTACATGTACATAAAGAAATTTATGAGGGTATCAACAGAACATCTAGCATGTCAAAGTCAAGCAGGCACATCAAACCCTAGAGAGATAGGGAACAACAGATGATAAACCTGATGGTGATGGAGAGCGTATAAAAGAGTTATGTTATGACGAATAGTACTATCTACATCAGAACTATAAACTATGCGCACTGATGCACTGTGCTTACCATCAAGCAACATGCAAGTCTGACAAATAGATTCACTTGACTGGAACGAGCTTAGAGAGATCATGTAGACAGCAATGATGACTTAAAGCCATCATATGCATGTATACCATATATACTAACTTTGCAAACAAAAGATACCCACTACCCTTCACTGCCACTCATAATGAAAAGTATTGACGCTAAGAACGCATCACCTGCCCATATCGATGAGTCACGGGAAATAAAATCTGAAGCGCGTCGCTCATGCGTGGAGCCGAACGGCTTTCCCGATGCCTGACGAACCTACGCGGCCATCGACCGGGATAAAACAGTGGAACTGATGATGCCTTTATAAGGTAATTTGCCCGGACCAGATTAAGGGGGGATTTCTGAACGCCTTACCCAAATGATGCGTGCGTATATGTCACCGTCGCCGTGTTTACCTCATTGCCATGGCAACTGCGCACGCCTTGCTGCATTTACGCATCGGCAAGGCGGAAGATCTCGGCAGACATTAATCACGGAAGACAAATGTACCCATTATATAAAACTCCTGGGTTAGGCAATATTGCACACGTCCATCTGGCTTAGGCCACATGATGGTCTGATTCAGCTGATACGCAATTTCTTGCTGCCAGTCTCTCTTCTAGCCCTTCCCTTTATGCAAATCTACAGACCCCTTTAGCCAGTGCTAGGCTATAAAACAAATTGTTTTTTGTTCCAGCTATGGCAGAAAAGCATTTGTAATAATTCACATCATAGGATGTTTATCTATTTATTTCATCTCAAGACAATTGGGTTGCCCCTTCAACATAAAAGTTGATTTCCAGAAGGTTCTCTTTAGTCCTCTCCTTTTAGAATGAGGCAGTTGAAAATGAATGTTATTGATTTCCTTCCAATCCTTTTCATGTTATATTCCACATGCTCTGCTACCATTAGATTAAACAACAAGTTGATTGATTGGTTCTTGGAAAAGTTGAATTTAGCAAAAATTTACTGCTAGATTGAAATATCAATGAGAAACAGAGTCTGAGGAGAAGTTTGTACCTTGGTACGCATGGTTTCAGGGACTGCCAGAGCCAGATGAATGTTGTCATCCCTGGCTCCTGTTTCCATGATGTTCTCTTGATAGAATACTACACAAAAATGTCAGAGAGACAAGAAATTAAATTGGTGTGGCCTTAGCTAGCTGCAACCTTGCCGTGACCCATGTCTGCCTGCTATTCATGAGATCATATACAGATTCCCATCCATGAGTTTGATGCATGGATCCCACAGGACAGATCATCCAGGAGTGCTCCTCACAATTCAGCCCCTGGCTGCCAAGAGAGAGTAGTCAGCCCACCCAATAACAATAAAAGTGAAACCAAGTAACGTATACGTATGAGCGTAGCTATTGAAGTGACACAAGTGAGGAAGCCATGAGTGTAGTAACTGTTGTAGAAATGACAGCAGTGATCATGAGGATTGGACAAAGCCAGATGCAAGTTTTCCTGCCAGGCTTCTGTTCTCTTGCTAGAATTTTACATAAAGATGTCCAAGAACCAAAGAATAAAACTGGTGTGGCCATAGCTAGCTGCAACCTTGCCGTGACCCATGTCTGCCTGCTATTCATGAGAGCATATAAAGATTCCCATCCATTAGTTTGATGCACGTTTCCCAACGGACAGATCATCCCGGGAATCTAAATGTAGTTTTGATTGATCTGACACCCCTGACTCAAGCGGCACTCAAAATTTGATTCCTACACTCGTTTCTATGCATCGATATTCCAACTTATAAAGTATGATTTATCTTGTTCTCGCTTCGTGACTTCCTAGCGAGCAGTATTCCTCTGACATGTATGGATTCCAAAAGCTTTAACTTTATGAGTTTATCCCAATCAATTTATCGTGTTCCGATATCATGCTTGTTTCATTACAGAAACTGTCTGCTGATTGTAGCTAGCCCAACATAAATACTACCTCCTTGCGCACTTTATCACATCCATATAATTGATTCATAAATCTAGAATAGGATATACCAGCACATATAACTGTCACCATATATATGTCTTGTTGCTGTGAAGTTTCCCCAATAAAGATTGACTGTAACAATTTCACAAGCATGCAAAGTAAAAAGTATTAGGGCACGGCAAGTGAAATTTATGGATAATATCGGCATGCACATTGATTCTTTCTACTGATTTTGAAAAATGACAAGAAATTTTGTTCCTTTCCGGCTAAGAGATGGTCAACATAACAAGGAAATACTGAAAATACGGAAAATTTGTCATATGGAAGCCATGAGTGTAGCAGTAAAACTACAAGTGAACCTAGTTTAGCAGTTGCAGAAGTGACACTGGTGTTGTAGCCTTGAGTGTAGTTGCTGAGTTTCATTAGGCAACCAGAATAGTGTAACTGTGTGAACTTCTTAAATACAAAGCATGTTGGTTATGATACCATGTTTGTGTCTTCGCCTGTCTTTTCTTTTTCTACCGGGTAACCCATTTTGTTCTTTTGGCACTCTCGCATTAGATTTGTAGTCTGCCAAGGATGCCAACCATGAGATTTCCTTGTATTGGCATTAATAGCAGGCCGTTGGCCTGGAAAAGCTGTTGAGGTCTATGCTTATCACCCAGACCGGCTGTGCCTGTGGTGCTGAAATGTTTTCCGTCTTTATCGCCACCCCGTAATGGCGCCGGGAGCAAGATGTGCTTCCAAATGTCCCTCCTGGGTATTACCAAAAACGACATTCCAACACACTTACATCGAGCGCTTAACGCTTTGCATTGTTGGCTGGGATTTGGGGCACATCAGCCAACGATTTAGCAAACTGCGCCCAGCAGACATGGTTCACTGAACCACGGTTTTGCTGACTTCAGCATTAATTCACTAAGGATATAACACAGCTAGTTAGACATACTGTAACTTAAAATATTCATGGTACACTGCAAATGTCTTTTGTGCCACGCACAGTGACGTTTTGACTGTGACCCTGCAAATAAAACATTGGCTACTGTAAATTCTGATTTCATATTCGCTGGGAATTTATTTTGCAATAGTATTGGAAAGGACGTGTATGCAATACTGCAGCACAAGAACATGTCTTCATTTTGCAGTGGAGAGGCACTGAGAAGATTAATAAAGCTACCACGACTATTTCAACATATACTGTTGTAAAAGAATCCACAAAAACCAGGTCAATCCAACCGTTTCCCCAGTGAACCAACCCCCAACCTTTTGAGTGGGACTGCCTTGTCCATAAGCCTGGAGTCCAGCCTTGTTGTGATGTAAGTCGCTCCCCAAACATCAGTTTCCTCCAACAAGCAGAAGTGGACCTTTGGGAACGACTAAAAGCACAAAAAGACCGGACTCCAGGCTACTCCTACTTGTCCCTGACCCACAACAGGTGTCTCAAAAACAACCAGCTTCCACACACGGAGTTCTTTACACTGTAAATCTTAAAATATTTGTAGCATCTTTAAGTTTGCGGCTTCCATGCCATTTGATGACAGGATCTCACACCATCAAACATTCTTTTTATGTTTCAACTGTATAACAGACTAATAACTGTAACTACAAAGTCTGGATTTTTGTTGTGATGTTAAATATAGGTGAAGCTATTTTACGTGGAAATTTAACTATGAAAAGATTGCTATTCTCACTACTCTGCACCCTCCCTGCCATGCTATATTGATCTGTCAAAGCAGAACTGTCCCTGGTTGGATACACATTCAATCCCACGGAACATTAAATATGATAAAACAGCCACCTGCTTCAACCGCTAAATACGGGCACGGACTATTAATTACATCGGACCTTCAGAGGAGCAAGTACTGTAAATCTTAAAACTTTCGCTGCCGTTTTATCTTCATTGTAACCTCTCCAACGCATATTCATCACTGAAACAAATATGCGCTTATGACAGTCATCCGACTACTATACTTAAGACTTATCTAAATGGCAAAAACCTCCTTTTTCATCCAACGGCTAAATAACACCACCGCAAAAGTAAGTGACTTTACAGTACATGGTGCACACAGGAGATAACCCAGTGACATAACCATCATGGCTTAATGCTACACTTGGCGATAATCACCACACCACCGTCTAAAAGCCAACTGGAATTCTAATGCATTTTGACGGCGTAACCATAAAAAGTATACGCTAACGTCGCACAGTGGATGCGTTTCACGAAAATACCATTAGGTGATAGCAGCGCTGAGGAAAGAAAGCATATGCTTGGAGCTGAAAAGAAATTTAGGAAATCAAACTCTCTAATACTAGTAATAGAACATATTTCAGCCGTTGAACATTCGATCTGCAATACTCAATTCAGCACCTAAAACATTCAGCTCTGTGCCAATCTATATAAGCAACTAGCCACTTTGACTAACATTGTGTGTTTTGCTATGACAAGAGTTAAAGGCATGTAACACTACAAGAATCGTACACACACAGCTAAACTGAACCATAGAACCAAATAAATCTGTACGGTAGTCATGGTGTCATTTTGATCCAGGTTAATAAAGGACTAAAACACGACATCAATACTCTTTCTGACACAGTATACATTTTGTGTACATAAATACATATCCAGAAGTGTACTTGCCCTGGACAATAAGCAAACTCACCAGGTACAGTATATGGATGAGCGATGGATATACATGTACAGCCCTCTTGTAACACTATGGTTGCAGAGGCACATTGAGTGATGCAGTGTCCTGTATACCACACTCAAGCACACGCTACGAAGCACTGGTCTGGGCAAATTACAAGCCCTTATAATGAGACCTATTGCACGTTGCTGCCACATGCCTTCCACAAAGGGAGCTGAAACTGTGTACTGTTTTGCGTACATAAACACATGTTCATCAGAATTAAATGTACTTGCCCTGGACAAAAAGCAAACTCACCAGGAATATGGACGAGCAATGGATATGAAGCCCTCTTGAAACACTTCGTAGTGGCCCAGCGAGAGGCGCAATGTCCACACCCCAGCACACGCTACGAAGCACTGGTTCAGGCAAATTACAAGCCCGGATAACGAGTGGTGTAACACGACCTAACGCACGTTGCCGCCACGTGCCCCCGCTTGATTACAAAAGGATGAGGTGCACTAGGTACCCGCTTCATCACGATAACTGTCACCCACAGCGTCGGTTAAACCAGGACAACCCGCACCAAAGATTGCAACGAAAAGCCCACAATCATCACGACCCATCAAGCTGGTAGAATGAACTCTACAACATCAGATAGTGTCGCTGTATGTGAACCATTCAGTCTCACTTCTAGCTGGATGAAAGGGCAATGAAGTAGCAATTACTGCAATTCTTGATTTGTTAACAGTAACGATTCAACTGCTTAACTTTCATCAGTGCAAATCGCAATCATTTGATCACATTCTACTTCTAGGGAGGTTGGTCGTGTGCTCTTCTTCCTCTTTTAAACTTCCTTATAATATCTTCTTGGACGTTCTGTGTTGTTGTATGCAAAAATTACTAGAAAATTACTATTGTCTCACTAATTTGACTCTTATAGTACAAAAATAAATACCATCATGGTAACTGGAGGAAGTTACTATGTACATTCTAAACAGACCAACATATTTGATTCTAAAAGGAATACTAGCATTATGATACCATAAATCTTTGTATTTGCAAAGGGATTTAAGTTTGCAGTAGGGGTGGAAATAAGGTTTTTCCCGGTGAGAAATTCGCAACTCCTATTGGCAAAATCTGCGAAAATAAACCTACTACGAAGATTTCAATATTCACAGTATCTTCCACTGCCCAATAGTTTCTTGGGTTCGGCGAAGAGTTCAGATTCCCGTATTGATTATGAGAGAAATTGTGCCTAACAAATGCCGGAGCCACAACCCCGCGTCCATCTCCAATACTCACACAAAAATAATACTCACTGCAAAAACTCACTGCCAATACTCAAAACTCTTATAGGCGAAAACTGCAAAAATAAACCTACCACGAATATTTCACTATTTGTAGTATTTTATGCGGCCCAATAGTTTCTTCTGATGATGGGATGATGGGAATAGTTTCTTAGGTTCAGCACAGAGTTCAGATTCCCGCATTGATTATGAGAGAAATTGTGCCTAACAAACGGCCGAGCCACAACCCCGCGTCCATCTCTGATACTCACACGTGCAACAGATTGGCAGATCAATCCTCGTCAATCTCACATTATGCACGGGGTGATTTGCATTTCATTTGGAGGAGGATGACTCTCGAGCGACTTGGGACAAGGACAGCGGGGAGATGGGGCCTAGGAAAAAAATGTTATGTTTCCTGTTTCTCGACCCACCTTAGAAAAACCTGCTGACCTTAGACTTGTGGGGGGGGGGGGGGGGGAGGGGGGTAATGGAGTCATGTAGCTTCCACTTAGAACTATCTAATGAAGAATAAATGTATCTATTAAAGGTCAAGGTCAAAGTCAAAGGTTGATATTGAAAGACACTTCATGCATTTCAGTTACTGTGAACTGTTTTGTAATAATGTATCACTACAGTTTTGGCCAGCCTGAATTACAAGAAAAAGATAATCCCTACCTACTGACTCTAGTTTTTTCAGGACTGAAACATGAAACACAACATTTTTTCCCTAGGCCTGATACTGTGATAGCAGGGAGATGAGTGTTAATGCGGCAGCTGCCTCTGTGCCATCATGTATGTGCAACACACATGAAGAGACTCCCGTGATGACACGTGAAGGAATAAATTTACATTCAGCAATCACGGATGTCTCTGCTGGTAATCAGGCTCTGACCTACAAATGTAGCTCAGCGGGAATACGAATGTGCAGCATTTACCGACAGGACTGCACAGGAATCGCAGTACTACGTGTTACCGTATTGTAAATTCATCCATTTTCACAGGGACTTCACAGAAGGAGGCTTTCGCAGTGTCTGAAATTAACAATTCTTCAGTGCAGTAGCAATACATGTACATTGGAAACACAGATGCACGACGTCATGAACTTGTGGTGTAGACCACAAAAATGAATTAAACCAGATTTCAACTTTTACAGCATGGAAGTTTTAATTAGTCTAGATCAAAATTTCTTTACGTGCTAACATTAACTCTTATAATTCCACCGGATGCCACAATACCGCCCCATTCTCATCCATATCTCATATTTTTCTCATCGACCCAGGCAATATGATAACCATATCTACAGACGCCTGTCTACGGTGGCAATGTCCCTTGAGTGGCCACTAACAACATGTTGGATATAGTGCACTACTAAAAAACGGCAGACGTAAAATAATTAATGCTCCAAGTCATTATATCGACTATGAACAAACTTACATTTTTTCTTTAAAAGTTTGATTTGAAGTATCCTGATGAGTCAACACCGCTCTGGTAAAACGTTGACATCTTTGCAGTGAAGGAAAATAACGTCTTAACGATAAAAATGCACTACTCAAAAATGGCAAAAGTAAAAGCTCCAAGTCATTATATCAACTAATAACAAACTTACAACATTCCTTTGATATATCTTGATGAGCTGATACCTCTGGTCAAACGCAAACATTGACATCTATTTTGCAGCAAAAGAAAATATTGTCTTTCTGACTGTAGCGCAATTCTCAAAAATGAAAAAAAGTAAATGCTTAAGTCATTTCATCAACTACAGCGCAATACACAAACTTACAACATTTTCTTTGAAATATCCTCAGGACTTGATGGGTGGACACCTCTGGTCAAACGTTGACATCTATATCATTTTTGCAGCGAAAGAAAGCGCCGTCTTTCTTCATCTCCACAACGGCCTGTCTAGGCAACACATTAGCGTCCATCTGGCATGTCTATTCCTGCCCACCCCTCCTCGCAGTGCCATAAATCACCTCTCCGCTGGAGAAGATGCGGTCTGCATGTATATTTCATGGCGCACTAAAACGCGTCGCTGTGTGGCAAGTGGATAAGAACTGGTCCAGCGGGAGTGACTCGCCTGAATCCCACCATCTTACTTTTACTGTATTTACTTTTACTGTAAATTCATTTAGTTTTGCTAGGACTTAATCAAGCCATAAATGGATAATAGTTTTTGACATAGTTTAAACTAAAAGGTTGGAAAAAAAACAGTAACGCATTAATTAAGAGCCTCAGGTGTCATAACTTTGCATTTGATGAGGTCAGTGAGAAAAACACAAAAATAAATCTACTGCAATCAGATCATGATTTACAGGACATGGTTGGACTTCATAGTTGATGATGCTAATTATAAGTGACCCTGCAAGTTATCTATACTAACAGTTAGTGTCTAACACATTTCAGGTATTACTGAATACACTGAATTTTCTACCTGTTATTAATTTGTTCAAGCTCTGACAAATTATCAAGAGGGTCCAGAAAAAATTCAAATATGGAATAGCAATAAAAAAACATGAATGCTAACAACAAAGATGCCAAGCAGCATTGCATTTTTCCATAAACACTTTCTGTAGTGTAACTTTTTCTATTACTTTTTTTTACTTCTTGTTCTGCCAAATTTGTAAACAAGTCTCGTTCAACTCCTAGTCGAATATTTTAACTCTTCAAACACCCCCCCCCTTAATACTAGTACTAATAGCAATGTACTGACAGCGCAAACTATTGTCACTAACAAGTAACATCCCTTCTTTTTAAACATGCATGTCACAAGCATACTTAGTAATATATAAGCATCTGTAGCATAATTTAATAGCTCTGAAAGCTACCTCCAGGTCCATATATAATCATCATAATCTTTATTATTTTCACTCTTTATTACTATGCTTCCTCAGGTATTTTGTACCTGCTGTATCATCCCTATCCCACTATTAGCACTAACATTAACAACACAAGTTTATTGTCGCTAACAAGTAACATCACTTCTTTTTAATCATGCATGTCATGACTCACAAGCATATTTAGTAATGTATAACTATAAGCATAGCATAATAGCTCTGAAAGCTACCTCCAGGTCCATATATAATCATGATAATCTTTATTATTTCCGCAGGTGATCTGTACCTGCATGTATCATCCCCATCCCAGGGGAGGTTTGCAGGTCTATAAGGAATTGTAAGCTAGGTATGTCAAATATGAGTATATATCTAATTTGACACGATAATCCTTCTTCTGTGTTATTGACCTTTCCGTACATTAAGCAGTACAGGTTCATACATGTACCTTACAAGATAATAAATATGATGGACTACGTTGGCAAGACTGCTTGAAAGAATGTTACAGAATGTTTTGGCATTGTTTGCAGTGTGTTTGCCTTCTGTAAATTCATTTTACGGATAGGAAAGGAGTTTTATGCAGTCACAAGTTAGAGTTTTAACTTTAAGTTGGTGGTCGTAACAATTCTGTAGTACAGTTACTGTTGAGTAATACTACTCATACAATGGAAACGCATGTTTGTGCAATAATTTTGTGGCTGAGAGGCAACAGCGAAAATAAAAGCACCGCAGACATGTAGAAGCATTCAACATGGTACTTTTATTTAGTCTTAACTTTATTATTATAATACTTCTGGTTAGCAATCTGGTAGAACAATACCATACAACAAGTCAATCAGAGACAGCAGAATGCTGCACTTTAAAATCAGCAATCTTCACGCCAACCTTCGCTGGTATGACCGATGATCAAGAAAGAACCTTAAATTAAGTTTCCTTCCTGCAGAAGTCTCAGTTGGGACTTCAAATATAGGGTTTATTGAAATGGTGACATTTGAAAGCGTGCATATCCCAGTCCATGTCCTATCGTAACTATTTTACGAAGCACAAGAGAGCTTTAACTTTCCGTGCCACTGAGATTACATGCCATGAAAGTCCGTTTAAGAGATCTTATGGTTTCTAAAATAGCCGCAGTTATTTTAATGCAGGTTTCAAAACTAATAAATTCAAGAAACGGAAGTTGCCTTTGCTCATCAAGGGAGGTTGACATGATGTCCTGAAATAAAATTCAGAAGCTAATGATAAAAAGTAAACTGTATTGCTGGAGATGTTTGCAGATGTTAACTTTCATGGTTTTCAGGAGGAATATTTGACCAAGAAAGCATGATTATGTGCATATAATACATCATATGTATTTCAAACCTTTCTTTACCCAAAATCAAATTATGTTAAATAAACAACTTTGCAGAATGTACTTTTGGGAATGTACTTTTTCAAACATATTTATCGTAGATCACAATGTGTGATTCTGCCGAAATAAAATGTTCTTAGCAACATGCCACAGTACAGAGGCATACATATAGTAAATGACATTCAAAACAAAAAGCTACCCAAGTAGTAATAACAATTCAATCTGCTTTCCTTCTGGCTTGAGCTCCCCCCATCATAAACTGCTTCTGGAACGACGTGCAGTATAATCATTTGTATTGCACAGGAGTCAGAGGTGGCGCTGCGGAGGCCTAATATTGAAGGCCAGAAGCTATGTTACCACGGCAACAGATCTGATGCGGCAATAATACGCAATAAAAATCAGACCGGGGCAGTTCGCCAGTCGCGACTCCTGCAGCAGTAGCAGTAATAAGCAGCTGGAAGCAGTCCACTGCTGCGCATTACCCGGCAATAAATGGCCAATTTGGGGCAGGAATTGCTGTTTTAGGGGGAAGTCTGGGAATGTAACGACGGGGGAAAATGACGGGTGCCGTGCTGCGCGCTCGCGTTTGGGTGAGAAGAGACAAGGAACGTAATGCGCTCCGACTGAGCAAATGGAGGATAACTATCACCTTTTATCTCTAGATGAGGAGCATTATCTGTCTATTGCCATCTGTGAAAAAGCTGAAGAACTAGCTTGGCAGGAGTGCTGACTAAGAGTAAATCAAACAACAACAAATACAAAAGCATTATGCTGCAGTACCAAGGAATGTTTTAAAAAAGAGGTCCCAAAAGAGACCATGATTTTCATCTTCCCAAGACCTACTCTGGCTACTCACATATCAAATATTATCACCATCCATTGAAAGCCTCACATTCACAAGTTATTGTTGACTTATAAAGTATAAAATACAAATACACTAGACAGAAACTCTCTTTCACAGAGGTAATTGAGCAGTCTGAGCTAATGAAGCAAAAGTAATCTTAGCAAGATCCTAGTTTAGAATTCAGCTGATCTTAGCCTGCTATAACTTTTACACAAAGGACAAACCAGAGGCAACTAAACTGTTAAGAAAAGTTGTCCAAAAATTGTGTTATCTGGTTTCCCGAGGGACTGGTACTCCGTTGTCTGGCAAACATAATTATCTTTCTCATTATCTTTTCTTCACTACATCCGGTTGCCCATGTTTGGGGAAAATGTCGGCTCCACAAGCCCTGCAGTTCTCACATCAAAGTCTACCGGTAGTGTCTACTAAAGATAGCATTGTGTCCTGAAATATACCACAACACCTGGGTTAGGGGTGGACTGCAAGTACTGGTCATCTCACCAGGGATTTTTAATGCCCTAAAGATATACTGTTCGTCGCGTCTTCTTGAGACTTGGCTCTCTTCTTTTTGTTGTTACTCTGCTCCAACTCCAAGAGCTATTTACTAATCAAAAATCACGACACTTAAAACATTTTGTTTTGTCATTTTTTGTTGTATAGTATAAAAACATATACATTCATGGTGCCACGATTTCACTGGAAGAGGGCTCAGCAAAAAATCAAGCCAGTACAAACATTTCCAGATTTACGGTAACTGTCATTCGGTATCCCATGCTCTCATCTGAAGAATGGTGGCGAGTGCTCACACAGGGTGGTACATAACTACATTCCTGGCTGGAGGGACTGCTGGTCTGTCCTATCTGAACCATGGCAAGCATTTCTATCAACAACCAGAAATGGGACCACCAAACAAATTAGGACATGGCCAGAAAAATAACACGAATATACACAAGACTACTGATGGCCCTGAGACGGCTGACATATATAATATAGCATAATAGCAGAAATGTGAAGGTAACAAGATCGGAGGGATTTTGAATAGAGCAACAACCAGAAATGGTACCTGTGGCCACCAAACAAATTAGGACATGTCCATAAAAATATAATGAATATACAATTACTGAGGGAGCAATCCTATTAAAATTCAGTATGTGTAAGTATACAACTCATGTACGTGCGTAATAGCAGAAATGTGAAGGTAACAAGCTCGGAGGGATTTTGAATAAAGCAACACTGCAGCACTAAAAGTAGTTTGGGGACCTCTGGAGACCCCAATCAAAATTGATGATTGAATGTCGCGACCTCCGAATGTAGGTCACATATTAGCTTTGTGCCCCGCAGATTAGTTCAGCTGATATTACAGCAGCCCACCCCAGGCTAACGCAATACAGCAATGTGAACAAAACAATCTGTAGAACATTTCGTTTATAGCACCTGGACAAAACTCAATCAGCTGGCTGGCACAGAACAATATCCAACATTATCACAAATCGAGTATTATTGGTGAGAAGATTAACAGCAAGACTATTTTGGTCTTTGGAAATTGATGATTGAGTGAAAGGAGAAAGACAGAGAGCACAGGCTTGTAATTGATTAGTCCCTAAGAATTTGGTGAAGCACACAGCTAAGCAATATGTGTGTTGGGCTCTTTTTTAACGCATGTACTTCACTACAGGGGTTAGATTACAAAGGATGATCAGATCACTGAACTGCGGTGCTTAATGTGATAATGTCCAAGTTAGGGTGTGAGGATTTGGATCTATGAGCGCTGGATTACCATCTTACATGAGAAAAGGGCCTGTAAAAACTTTTATGTTCAGCTCTGCAGTATCAATTCTGTAATTCAGGAGCCAGTGTTGTGGAATAATGCAAAGTGCTAGAAAATAAATATTATGATTACAAAGAACCAATCAGAACCCTTCCTTTACCACCTGAGTAATGCTATGATTACTGTGATGAACCAATCAGAGCCCTTCCCTCCCTACCAACGGTAAATCACTTCTGCTTGCCCACAATCTAATCTACTGTGTACACAACAGGTGCGACCGGTGAGATAAGCTTAAATTAGACGTTCCAACCCCTCAGGCAGAACTCACCTTTCCAGCTGACATGATCACAATTGCGTATTAATTAATGAATCATTAAACAGACACTTTTCTAGTAAGTGCATTGTCCCAAACAATCAGATCTATACCTGCTAGGATAATAACAAATTGCACATGGAACTGTGCAAAACTGTGGCCTCTTAATAGAACCAAGGGAGGTTTGTAGTTGTTTTGACATGCTTGACTGACCAAAACGCATGTATGCTCGGTAAATCAAATGGCGAAGTTGTTGCTAACACATATATATAGCATAAATTTTGGGTTAAAGTTAAAATGTACTTTCCGAGTTCCGACAAAAAGATTTACCCCAATTCTGGTCTGTCCAACTCCAGTCTTTGACAAAGAAAGCTCCAAGAATGTCCTTCACAGACAGAGGAACTTTCAAATTGTAAAGCGTAAAATGATGCATATCAATGAAGCATTTCATTTCAGGATACACAAAATGTGACCTGAGGTATTGCGTGCATCAGTCTGACGATACATTTACTACTGTATTCAGAAATCCCCACTGCTGTGAGACTAGTCACACACTCACTACCAAAGGCAATATCCCAGTTTTTTTCCTGTCCACTTCAAAGAATATTCCCATTATTTCTCCCCCACCAACAGAAAATCATCTCATTGACCACGCAGAGGAAGATTTGTGTTACTGCAGAACATCAAAAGGATGAAAAACGGCACGGCTACAATCGGGGGAAAGCCGCGACAAAATATTGATGTTTTGCGATGAAACGCTCAGCGATAAATCCAAAATAATTTCATATAGAGGATGTGGCCGGGGGCATACAAAATGGAAAATATTGATCGAGAGCTCCAGACCTAACCATCAGGCGATCGGGAGATACTAGGCCACTTCATACTTGGTATATGTTATTACCGTGGAGAATTATACTGATATCGGTCATCACACAAGAAATATGCCTATTTATTATCCTTCAGGTGATTATCATACATCAAAGTGATCAAACAAATACTATAAAGCTTGTTAAAGTCACATCCAATATCTTAATATCACTTTTCATAGATTTTGGACAGTCTGATTTAATGCTTAGGACTGACTTTCTGTCATAAAAGTGGTAATAAAGTTACTTTCCCCTTGAAAAGTCATGAGATTATATTACATGTATTAGTGCAGGGTAGGGCTGGGTATCGGTACAGCGTACCGGTACAAAACCGTTTTTTCTTATTGGACCGGTCCAGAAAAACCGGACCTGAAAAAATTAGGTGGACCGGATGTTGGACCGATTAGAAAATTAACAGATTATTTTATCAGGCATTCACACGTTTTGGCGCTTGCAGGTTGAAGAAAATAACAAGAGCGAAGTAGAGAAGAGTTTATAGTAATTTCTACCAAGTTTTACAGTCAATGGTACAGGTGCAGTTAGCGTTGAAGTATTTTAAAACGCCAGTGTAAGTCTAATACTCCACCAAACATATCTCTTTGTAGTGAAATGGACCATTGGTATAAGTCATACTACATCAGGTCCAGGTTCAGGTCCGGACCTGGACCTGATCCTTTGGACCTGAACCGGACCTGGACCGGAATTTACTGTACCGGTACCCAGCCCTAGTGCAGGGCTGTCTCCAGATCCTGTCCCTCAGTCCGCCCCAAAACAGAAATTTACTTGTTGGGACAGATAAAACTCCAAAAAGTCTGGACTTCATGAAATTGATGCAAATGCATTTTCATAAGCTTAGAATGACAACAGTCAACCATCAACTATTGCCATTGTAAGCTTATGAAAATAAAAATCAACAAGAGGGGCTCCCAAACTGTGAGGGGGGGGGGGGGGGGCAGAAAAAAAATTAAGTCCTCCTGTGTCAGTCTACAAAGTGTCATGATGCATCAATCAACAAATCAAGTTAATTGTTGACTATTGGTCATTTTACGCCCCTCCTTGGCTCCTTAATTGTGGGTTGATTGGGTCGGGAGTCTATAAATTCCTATGGGGGACACAGGCCAATTGGAATCAAAGGCACTCGACAGGTCTATAAATAGTGATTAACACACAAACATGCTCCAAACGAGGGCTGGTGACAAGGCCATAAAATTGTTGGACATGCTAGAGTATGGAGTGTAGACTGTAGACCATATACATGTACATTGTTGTATACAGTACAATAAGCAGTTTACATATGTCCATAATATCAATAATACCAAAAGCATGTGCTAATTTGTGCTTGCACTGAGTAAAAATTTTTCTGTGCAGATGGTCATAATGTCGGCAACATATGAGAGTCTGAATGCTCCCTTCTGTAACCAGTGCAAGGCAGAGGCAGTCTATTTTGATTCCCATAATTCTTTGGGAAAGCCGTCTTCTTCATGTAATAAATTGCGACGTGACCCAATGTTGTGTAATTGCGTTCCTTGATTGTAGTGAGTGTGATACAAAGGGCTTTCTTCTGAATTCACCGTAGGCATTGTTTGAACCCCCTCATATATTTATAATAACTCATGATCTTTTCTTATTTTCCTGATAGCTCAGGCCATTTTCTCATTCATTTGAACTGATGACAAGCCATCACAAGCTGGCATCTACCAGAAAATTCTGGTAGCTAGAAAAAGTCTGCTGCTGAAGTCTACCATATTCCTTTTTAGCTCATTCAAGAGCCAGCCATTGGCCAATTCTTAATAGGTTTAACATCTTGCCTGGGTTTTTCAAAAGTTTTAATACTTATGATTTGCCAAGAACACTTTTTCCACCAAGATATCTAAGACAATGAATCTTAAAACATTGTAGTTTTTTAAGCTAAAATATGTTATAGTGTTCACAACCTTTCAATTTGAAACCGAGTAACAATAACTAAAATTGTAGTTTTTTTTTTACATTCCACTTCCAGCTATCAATGAATACCAGCTTAGAACAGAACTTCAGAAGTTAAAAGAAATGTGGGATTGGGAATAACAAGACAATATGACATCAAAGCCCATTCCAACTCTTCTCATTGCGATCTAAAACTTGGTTTCACAGATGTAAATACCTCAGCTGCCTTGCAATTCTCACTCTTTAGTTTAACAAAAGTCAAAATGACAAAAGTTCTGGCATCCAGAGAGAAAAATATAGGCAACACTGCCATTTAAAAACAAAAGTCTCGCCCTTTTGAAGCCAGTTCTTTTCTTGTTTTGGCAGCAGGTCTTTACATGACAATGACATCAAAAGGAGTGGGTCTCTCCCCCATCTGTGAACAGCTTGTCCCTAATATAGAGAGCCTGTCGCCAATCCTTTCATATGCATGCCAAGTGCGGTACAGTGCGTTAACTTCAAGCACGGCAAACCGCCTCCCAAAACATCTGTTCTTTCTCAACTTTTGGAGGTCGTTTCGGCCTGTATCCAAGCTGTGTTGTTTCTCTGTTAGTACTTGTGCATACCGTGGCTTCTACAGGAACCAGGCTGACACGTAAACAGCGTACAGAGGGAGAGGAAAACGTTTAGACACAAGAGAGAAACGCCGCCGCGGCCATAATTGTCACCCACCCTTCATTTGCACAACAGTAACCCCGCTGCAAAAAAAGAGCAGCGACTCACAACTTTATAAAACGTGCTTTGCTAAGGTTTGCCACGAGGGTGGAGAGTTTTGGAAGCCTTCCAACCATGCCCAGTAGTGAAACCCTGCCCAGTTGTACAGAAACCGCAGGATGGAGAAAGTTTGGCTACGGTTTCTCCACACTCGATCCGTCATTTTTATCGCCTGCTCAACAGACCGCCGATCGAGCAAACTTGGGATCGGACTACGGGCAGCCAGAAAACCGGCTAAAATAACAACAATAACAACTAAAATTCAAACTCTGACAATGAAACCCCTTGTAGAAATTGTCAGTTGGTCGAGATACGCAAAAACATCGCAAAATCTGGCTTAAATTTGGACAGAAAAAGCACGCATCTTACCTGGTTCTCATGCACACTACTGCTCACTACGGCTGCCGCTGCACCTTCTGCACGCTTCCCGCTCAATCCGCCAGGCGGCGCTCGTGAGCCGTTATTTTCTAGGTCAAAGGTTAACATGTGGCGCCTACTATATCCGCCAGGCGGCGCTCGTGAGCTGTGTTGCATTCCAGGTCAAAGGTTACTGTATGACTCAGTGGGGTCAGAAGGTCACTCGTGGCGCGAGAAACGTCCGATAGCGTGATCGTCACGGTACCCTTTTATGTTTTCTCGTTGTACAGATCTTAACGTGTACATCTCGCAATTTTGCCTTTACGATATCGTGGAAAGATCTTTTTAGCACCGAAACGATGGCTGACAGCGGCGAAAGGAACCGAGGGGGACAGGGGAGAGCCCCGCTGCGTGTTTGGGTGGACGGGTGCTTCGACATGGTCCACTTCGGGCACGCGAATGCCCTCCGTCAGGCCAAGAAGATGGGGGACTACCTGATCGTGGGCGTGCACTCGGACGAGGAGATCAGCAAGCACAAGGGTCCTCCCGTCATGACTGAGGAGGAGAGATACAAGATGGTTCGGGCGGTGAAATGGGTAGATGAGGTGAGGGTTGGAGACGAACAATTTTACGCATCTGACTATAATCTCATTATGAGATTGCAATATAATGGGGTATCCTTTTCCTTAGCTCAGCTGCGATTCGTGGTTTGAGACGGGTTTCTATATATTAGCTGTGAAAACAGCCTTGGTTACCATTCGGTTTTTAAAAAATGGGCGTTGCCCACGCTATCCCACTGCCTGGGGTATTCCCTTGTGAACGGGCCTGTGGATGTTGTTGCCGGATACGGACCGATACGATTATTATCATCAGCTGTATCCGTGTATGTGAGCAAGGAGGTTAAAGGATATCTTTTGGATCTCGCTAGTATGAGGTAGTTGTTGATAAAGATGACCCATGTTCTTTAGCTGAAATTTTTCAACTATACAGCTTTCCATTTGTTGTGGTAACCTAATTACGTTAGTTGATTACCCTTAAGATGTTCTGCCCCCAAACGAAAAAATAAAAATAAAAGTTATTCTGAATCAGTAACCATATGTCCTAGTGTTGTCATTCACACATTATCAATATTCCAGTTTTGTCATAATATGATATGTTAGTGATCTTTGTCCAATGATCCAGGTGAGAATTCAGGTAGCGTAAATAATCTCCGCTTACTTGTCTTAACAACAGTGTACATGTAGCCCCAGGTGGTTAAGACAACATAACATAAGACTTGGGTTGTAACAAGCTGTTTTTAAATGTCAGTAGAAGATAATGAAATCTTCTTGTTAACAGAAGATACTGAGGTATGAATAATGATTACCTTTTGAAATATTCTGTCCAAAAAAAAAAGGAATCTTCCGAATGAGCAGCCAGATGACCCAGTGTTGTCATTCAGACATTATCAATATTCCAGTTTTGTCGTAATGTAATATGTTAATGATCTTTGTCCAATGATCCAAAGGTGAGAATTCAGGTAGCATAAATAATCTCTGCTTACTTGTCTTAACAACAGTGTACAATTGTAGCCCTGGGTGGTTAAGACAATTTAAGACTTGTGGTATAACATGCTGTTTGTAAATAGATGTCAGAAGAAGATAATGAAATCAACTTGCTAACAGAAGATACAGAGGTATGGTTACCTTTTGAAATATTCTGCCCAAAAAGAAAAAAAAGGGAATCTTCTGAATCAGTAACCTAGTGTTATCATTGACACATTATCAGTATTCCAGTTTTGCTATTTATAGATATCAAGTGATCTTTGCCCAATGGTCCAAAGGTGAGATTTCAGGTAGCTAAACAATCTCCATTTAAGGTCTTACTTATTAAGGTCATAACTACAGTGTTTAGCATTCATGTAGCCCTGGGTGGTTGGCAACAAGACCTTAAAATTGTGGTATAAGTTATAATTGGAGATCGAAATAAACAAACAAACAAACATGCTGTTTGCGAATATCGGCAGAAAATAATGAAATCATCTTGTTAGCAGAAGATAATGAAATTATTTGTTTTCTTTACAAGTCTTGTTGTTACTCCAAATAATGGGAACCAAGAATAACAACATCGTCCATGTTTGTGATTTTCTTGATTATTACAACTGCAGTTCCACAACCACATGGCTCTAGCCCAAGTTTATCTCCATGGTGATATAAGTGAGTGTAAATGATCTCTGTGTGACTGCCCTATCTGCACACATGCCCCTGTCAATTACTGTAAATTGTGAATTTGGGTTAAACCCAAATTTTGTTGGTTTTAGTTTTGTGGTTTTCAGGATGACCTGTCTGTTAAAAATTCATGACACAGGGAATATGCATTTCCAATGTATTGTTTAACTATTACTACTGTGCTCCAAAATTGTTTTCAATAATGTTAGACACTGTAAAAATCTCATTTCCCTTCCTAATGTGAAAGTACAAAGCCATGACAAAGAGAGAAGTCTACTACGTTGATTTTAATTTAGCTTAAATTTACCTTCAACAACAACCGATACTAGTAGCAAAATATATCTCGTAAAATGTACTGTAAGAATTGACATTAGTGCTTTAGATTCACAATGTCTTTTTAAATCTACTGTGCATGTACCCAGGCCTAAGTGAGATTAGGTTTCAGCTGTAAGAAATGACATCAGCAGTATTATGTAACAGTATTAGTGACTACAGAGGAACAAGTGTGCCTGAAATTTGACCTGAGGACCTTCCTGTTGTTTCAGGTTGTTGAGGCGGCCCCGTATGTCACCACCATCGAAACCCTGGACAAGTACAACTGTGACTACTGCGTCCACGGCGACGACATCACCATGACGGCCGACGGCCACGACACCTACGCTGAGGTGAAGAACGGCGGGCGCTACAAGGAGTGCAAGCGGACGGCGGGCGTCTCCACGACCGACCTGGTCGGCCGCATGCTGCTGCTGACGAAGACACATCACGACCGCGAGAACGAGGCACAGCTGCCGCGGGACAAGGTGGAGGAGCTTCGGGAAAACCCGCAGGCCCGCAGCCCGTGGACGGGCGTGTCCCAGTTCCTCCCGACGACGCAGAAGATCGCGCAGTTTGCGGAAGGAGGGAGCGGCCCGGAGCCCGGGGACCGGATCGTGTACGTGTCGGGGGCGTTCGACCTCTTCCACGTCGGCCATCTCGACTTCCTGCAGCGGGCGCGCCAGGAGGGTGACTACCTCATCGTGGGTCTCCACACGGACCCCGTGGTGAACGGCTACAAGGGGTCCAACCACCCGATCATGAACATCCACGAGCGCACGCTGTGCGTGCTCGCCTGCAGGCACGTGTCCGAAGTGGTGATCGGCGCCCCCTACACCGTCACGGAGGAACTGATGGAACACTTCAACATCGACCTTGTCGTCCACGGCCGCACCAACGTCATTCCCGACACCGAGGGTCATGACCCGTACAAGGTTTGTTTGTTTCAACCTTTTTATTCATGAAAGCTCAAATCGGCCTGCTGGCCATTTTTCATTGAGGTCATGAGGGAAGAGGCAAGGGTCAGACAAAGTATATAGCGGAGATACAGTTAGCATCATAAAGTCCTTATAAATAAGTCTATATACACAATTTTTACATACATGGTACAAAATACATGATAGAGAGAACTGCTACATGATTCTTCAAGTCCGTTTATATGGCTGTTTCCATTACTTTAAGGTACCGAAGGGCCTCGGCAAGTACAAGCAGATCGACAGCGGCAACGACATGACAACCACCAAGATCATCGAGCGAATCATCCGCAACAGGCTCCACTTCGAGGCGCGCAACAAGGCAAAGGAAGAGAAGGAGATGCGCGCGTTCGAAGCTCTGCAGAAACAAGTCAAGTCGGGCCAGAAGCTGATCGAAGAATCATCCTAAACGATTGATATCTCTCTGATGAAAGACATTGGTGGCCATGTTTTACCTTTGAAAAGAGTTTTATGTCGTCATCTTTAATGTCAAGTTGTGTTCTAACAGTGAATAGCAGATGGACACATTTCGACCAAATTCCTGCACATCTACACTCAATGTTTCAATGACAATCTACATTTGTAGGAAATAAAGTACTCTTACTGAAAACTGCCAAATGATGTTCAGGTATTGTCCTATCTTGTGACGTACATGTATATAATTTATCTGACTGGCTGAAGCTGTTGACTGCCTTCCGAGATGAAAACAGCCGAAGGACAAGATTAAAACCAAACTGCAATGTTTGTAATTTTAGCTTTTAGAATAGAGCACTTTTTAAAAACATCTTTGAAATGAAAATTGCATACATGTAGTTGCAAATTCTTCTGTCGTGTCATCACTACACTTTTCTGCTCCAGTTGCAAGATGTATAAACAGTGAAAGATGTATAAACTTATGTGTAAAAGTGTTCTTATTTATTTCTCAATTTCTCAGGTCATTTTTTGTGCAATTTGTTTTGCCTTCAGTTGATCTGTATTTTTCGTCAACTTTCCTTCTGAATGGCTAATATATTTTCCTTTTCTCATTTTCACAACCCTTTCTGCATTATTCTTTGTAACAGAATTATGGCCACAAAATACTTGTCTAGTGTCTTCATTAATTTTAAAGTTTGATTTATTCTAAATACATGAGGTCTGATAGCATTTTGATTCTTTCTGTGAAGGGTAATTATTCTAGCTATGTTTTGGCCACACTTGTTGAATGGATTGTTTCATCACAAAGTGAACGGTGGTGTGGAAGAGATTCAAACAGTTAACTACAAATGTAATTGAACTTCAGTATACTGAGCTGCCACTGTATCACTGTTTCCTCTAATGAATTTGTAGTGAAACATTTCTCTCTTTGTAAGAGGCAAGTTCAAATTGTATTCAGCTGAATTTTCCTCAGTGGTTTTGAAATACATGTAATAGCAAATATTGCTTTTTCCGTTTTGTTTTTCCTTTACTTAGATAACTCATCCATTTTTTTGTAGTTAGAGTCATTAGACATATTTTTAACCATGTATTAAATGTTTGAGGCTTTTCTTGGTACCAATTTTGTATTGGTCACATTTTTAGGCAGTAGGGAGAAGCTCAAAAGAGGGATCATCTTTAACCTTTTTAGCTCTGTCTAAAATGATAACAGGAACTGTTGTCTTATAAACAACGAGAAAATAAATGTTACTATGTTTGGCTATATCTTACTCGTGTACCTCACCAGTTCAGTGAGATGAATTTGTTACCTCTTTAATGTAATAATTGTTCTGTAATTAATACCCTATGACATAAGAGTAAATATGAAATACTATATCTGTTACCTCAATATCAATTTGGAATGTTGTAATATAGAATTAAAGCATATCCTTGTGGGATGTGTACTATTGAGTACAAATGTACTTTTATCATTTTGATAGGAATGTAATACAGTCAAACCTGACCACTAACAACACAGATAAAATCTAGTTAATGTGGACAGGTGGTCAATGTAGAGAATATTGTGTCAATGGGAAAAAATATCTAACCTATTATAAGGGACCACCACATAAAGTGTTCACATTGGCGGTGGTCCTTATGTAGAGGTGGTCACTTGTACAGGTTTTACTGTATGATGATATTGTGTCTCATGTTGATTGAAGTTTTACTATGTACCAAATGTTTGTTTTCACGTTGAATTTAGCAAAGTTGACAGAGTCTAATATTCATGGTAGGGATATGGGGCAGGTTTTCTCACGTTGGACAAGAAGATTGGGTAAAAGTCACACGATGAGGCCATGTATGGTGTGTTACATTTGAAATTTAATAAAGTCATGTAAATTTCAAACTGGCACGTTGTTAGTTTCCTGCAAGGTCACCATTTTTACTACAACTGATATAATTGCAGTCCATAAAATTTTTAATTCTCCCACATAAAGTTTACACTGTATATCAGGCATTTATTGACACCACAATACAGCATTTTCTGACTATGTTTAACAACAATAATTATGACATACTAGTAGTGCGTCTTGTACAAACAACCAGGGCCGTCTCCAGCTTAAATTGTTTTTCCATCGCCACTTGTTGTTTGGGAGCCCATGTTGTTGATTTTCTTGGTTGAATGTGTCATTTTTTATGAAAGTACATTTTCAACAGCAAACAACCATGAGTAACATCATTGCAACATCATTGCAAAATGCAGAATGTTTTCCCTCTAGCCTGGTGTAAAGCTACTTGCATACAATACTATACCATTAGGCTCACCCCAAAGTAGTGTGTGCGTCTGTGCGAGTGCAAAAAGAGAATTAGAGCTATAAATGGGGGTATCAGAGTAGCCTGACGTGACAGTCTGGACTGGCTATCACATCAGGCCACTCAGATACCCAGTCCAGCCTTTTCCGTAAACCTTTACTGCTAGGAAGAAGACAGAAAATGACACACCAGCAAAAACAATATATTTTCCCCTTTGGGAAAACATAAAAATTACGGCAACTGTTTGGTGAGTGAGACTTGCACTCCTTTTAGGTGGAGTAAAACGACAGTGCAAGAAGAGAGTCCTTTACCTCAGGCTAAAATCACTTGACACAGTTTGAAGTGTTTACCATCTACCTGCCTTCAGAGGCCCTTTCCCTTAACCAGGCCATGTGAAAGTGGTGGTGTGAAAAGGCTGTACTTAAGGACCATTCTCTGGCTTCTGTTGCTCTGTCTGATCTGTCCTATATTGTTCATTGAGCGCTACTTCACCTTTGATCCATAAGCCGACTGTGAAACTCAAGCGTCCAAGAAGAAAGGTCCAGTAGGTTAAAGCAGTGTTAACAGCGTTTTGGCATCCGGGTTTTTCCAAAGCGCAGTGGTCAACAAAAACACCAGTGAAAAGTCATACACAAACAAGTTTGCAGGTGGCGCATTATCAGAATGGGTTGGGGTTGGGTTCATCAATAGTTTGACAGTATGTCAAACACTCTGCTGTTTACCACCAGACAACTGCACAAGCACGAAGTTCTAAGACCATCTAAATACAACAATACTACCGGTGTTTATTAGATGTTTTTAAGTTCTACTGGTGACTTAGAGATCTTGTCTGGAGTTGAAGACTGTCAAACCAGTGATATGGAACTGTACCCTGTTGGAGATACGAGGGGCGTGCAATTAGTAATGGTCCTGACCCATTTCCCATAGCAGGAGATTAATGAAACTTGGCACAGTTATTAGTCTTTCTCTTCATAGGAATCACCCAGAGTTATGCATTTCTCCCATCGTTTGATGCAGCTCTGGACACCGATTTTGTAGGACACCCCAGGTTGGTCCTCCAACTGATGCCTCATCAATGGCACAAGAGGGACGACCAGGTCTGGGAGCTGTTTCCACAGACTTCCAGCCACGTTTGAATTCAGGATGCCAGCGTTTTACAAGGTCATATGATGGGGCATCATCACCATAAGTTTCATTTATTTCATCAAAAGTCTTCTTTGGTGTGCGTTCTTTCAAATACAAAAACCGGATCACTGCGCGACACTCAACTGGTTCCATTTCACACCTGGTCCATTTCGCACCTGACTAAGTTCAAACACCAGTAAATCAGAAACCACAATTAGTTCAGAGCTGTCTTTTGCAACATAACCCATAGAGATATGAATTATTACACATACAAAATTTCATTTAGATCAGACAACTGGAAGTGGGAGTGGGAACCATTACTTATTGCACGCCCCTCGTAACAGTTGTCAGCCTTCTATAAATAGTTTATCAGGTTGGTAGATCGATTGAACAAAGTCTTCTTCATTACACGACCTTCTTTTAATTCTTCAGTAAACATTTCGATGACCGTCTGTCGCCTTCATCAGTGCAAAATGAAACAAATACTATCGGTGATATATGGACTAGACAAGTCAGTGTAATCACGGAAAAACATTTGCAGCAATGGATGACCGTAAACAAAACGATTGCACTGACTCTGTCTAGTTCATACAGCAAGGTTAAAAAAACATGTAGGAAAGTCCTTCACATTGAATACCTAACAGGATACACTTGACCTTGCTAGTAGTTCAAACCAGAACATTTGAAACAGGCAGCAGAGTCCACAAGTTGTTAGGATAAGCTTGCTACAAAGGATCAATATGAATTCAGTGATAGACCCTTTCTAGTGTTTCCAACACTTGAAGTACTTTCGCTTGGTAATCACGATCACAACAAAGGATGGTACTCAGACTAAATTCAAAGCGTTTTTATCCACAAAAACAACAAAATAACAAAGAGGAGACCATTCCTACTTGCCTTGAAATGAGTAGTTTTGATGTATAGCCTTTCGAGAATTGGCATTCTTTTATCTTCCCCTAGGTTATACGTTTTGTTTTGGTGTCATTTGCTTCTTTGTGGATAGCATGTGGAAGAAGCTATGGGTTAATCATTGTACCTTGTATTTGATAGGTGGGTAATGAAAACGTGAGTCGATAATGGGCCTCCTAGTGGCTTTCTACGGTACTGTGGTTCAACCTCTGGTTTTGATATCTCGTGTTCTTGATGTGCTATGTCCTGGTCATAATTTTTGAGTAATAGATAGATCTTGTGACTGATACTGTTGCTAAATGGGACCTTTCATGCAATCCAATGACTTTTTTGGCATAATAAGTAAATCATAAAAAGCTGACTGTGTTTCTCATTACCATTTTAAACTTTGTTGTACAGAGAATGTCTATGTTCCATTTTTGCATTCAAAACTTCTGTATTCCTAGGTTCCCTAAATCTATGTCACCTTTCAAACACAACTTATGGCAGTGTTTTGCATTACCATACATGTATATCATACCAGCAGTCTGCCATGCATTTACTAATACTTTCCCATTATCACATTATCTCCAGGCAGATTTACCAGTGGCATTAGATAGTATCAAAGCTGGCCAAAGGGAGTCATCAGCCACTCTAGTAGCCAAACACACTCCTAGGCTGGCTTCACTCCTCTGTCAGCTTTTGACATTATCTTATGCTACTGTAGGATCTGCTTGCAAATCAAATTGGACTTTGAGCCAAAGCTAATGCCAGTGCCTTGCAATGTGCAAGTTGTAGACCTGTGCTAATGCTTTTTTTTTTTACAACAGAACAAACAGTCAACAGTCGGACACATGTATTGTCATTTGCAGTGCTCCATGCCGTTTATTTGCAGCAAAAAAGTTAACAGACAACAATGGGACACATGAATAAAATATTAGGAGCAGAGGAACACAAAAAATTGAAATAAATGATCTTCAAAATAATTTACAGTTATGGGCAAAAATTGGTACCCTTGCTTCTTTCGTTTTTTTTTTCCTGACCTACCTGTACAAACTACTGGGAAACAAACCTATATGCCGCTGTGCTTAATTCTTACATGCCATTAAGCACTACTATTCGGGAACAGTATCCATAACATCTGTATGTATTTACATTATACTGCAATAACGTTATGTAATAAAGCAAGAAGCTGGCATCGACCTACGGCAATACACAATGGCAACTACAATAGAATCACACTTAGAGGTCAACATCGGATGGCCTTACACTTATGCTATGCTCAACTGTGTCCAACAGAACCTACGTTTTCACAATACTTCTTTCCTTTTAACATGCACCCTTGAAAACCTGTAGAAAATACCCCGACCAAACTAGTCACCAGGATAAATACATATCTAACACGTAGGCTCTACAGTGAGAGAGATAGAGCATTGTTAGGAACACTGAAAGCTTAGAATCGGTTGTAGCGCCAATTGGTATTGTTCCTGTTACTTCTGACACCAGGATTGTAACGTATATCCATAACTCTTCACATCAACAACAACAAAACGACACAACACGGATTGTACAACGATTCTTTCCATGGTGCAGAAGCGTCGGAATGGCTGCACTATTCTCAAGTTGTTGTGATTAATCAGGTATTGTTGCAATTAACCAGATATCAACCAGCGATTAAGTTGTTGTTTTCTGTTCCTTACTGTCGTTAACTGCAGGTTTCAACGATGGGATTAAGAGTATACTATGATGTACAGCAAAGCTCACAATGATACAGCTGTCAGTATCAGTCTTGGTTAGAGTATTCAGTACCACATTTGTGTTGGAATGAGTCTTGAGCTACTATGCCTCAACTACGTTTCATGTTTGCAGCATAAGCCGGTTATAGTTAGATCTGGCATAAAAGCTTCCTACCAAATGATATTCTGGCTGCTGTTTTATGGTAATTTCCCAGTCATCTTTTTCTCCGACTAGTTTCCAACATGAAAACGTCAAAACAAAAAAGTCCTAGGCTAACTTAAAAGGGTTCTGTGATGTGGTCGGCAGGCTGTCCCTTCTCGTAGCGCCCCCACATGCGTCTGTACAACCTTTCCATGTCCAGGGCATACTGGTGGCAGTCGAAGAGTGGGCTGGTCGTCCTGAGCTTCCACACCTTGGCTCTTACCCTCCTCAGGCTGGGTAGGGAGAGAACATGTTATTACTACATGGCACCTTTCAGTATGTAGCAAGTACAATGGTAACTCTCTATCAACTATCAACAGCTGTTGTATTGTGAATCTGGAATTGTTTACGGAGGTCTTATTTCTATGTTTCCACTGGTAGTTGATGACACTACAAATACGTGTTTAAAATAAATCACAAGTGTACATGAGAATTGCTATAACAACAAAATTCAAACACTGTGGAAACCTCGTTTCCTCTTTCTACAGTGAAATGAATTAGTATCCAAGAATTTCAGTCGAGAAGGCATTTGGATCTGTCAAACAGTCGTCCCTATCTTTAACTTGTAGACATACATTTCACTTGAGACCAAAAGTCACAGGCGTATAAAGCCACAATTTAAGATACAAGTCTTTCAACGGTTGCATCATAAGGACATGCTACTGCACGCATCACTACATTCGCAGAATGGCGATGACAGATTCAATACTTACAAGTCTGCATCATTGCCCAGTTGGACAGCAATGTCCTCGTACTCTGCGCGTGTGTTGGCCACCAGCTCGGGGCAGCCCAGGCAACCCAGCTGTGAGGCCGCAACTCGTGAGGCAAGTGTCTCTCCTGTAGCGGAAGATGGCCATTGTAAGTATGTAAAATTTGGCAGAAGAAAACTGCACCTAGAGGCTTCTGGGTTCACATATTGCCATGCTACTGATCTTTTGCAGTTGGGTACTTAACATGAATTTCCTCACTCCCCCCAGGTGTGAAAATGGGTACCTGACTTTGGTTCGGGAGGTAAAAGGAGATCTCGGCTTCCCAATACTGAGCCCCAGACACAATGGATAACAAACCACTGCGATTACGGCCTTAAAAAAAAGCTACCAAAGAAAAATGCTATCTTTACCGAGTAAAATGCATTTGTCAATGATACGCATGCAACAAGGCTATTCTACTACTGTAGTTTTCAGAAATGCCATCTTTTGTAAAACTTCACCCCATTTAGATATGACCTGGCTCACCTGGTAGGGTGATCATGGGAGTGCCTGCCCACAGGACGTCCATGCCCGTGGTGTGGCCGTTGCAGAGCGGGGAGTCCAAGCAGACGTCGGCGAGCTGTCCCCGTCGGACATGCTCTTCCTTCGGGGCCACGTGAGAGAAGATGATGCGTCCGGGCGACAGGCCCATCTGCGTGGCGGCGTTCAGCACGTTCTGCTCGCCGACCGCCGGGAAACGCAGGAGCCACAGGACGCTGTTGGGCACTCGGTTCAGGATCTGGAGAGAATGGGAAAGTTCGACCAGTTATTTTCAGGACATATGTACTTGATTACCTCAAACACATGTTAAACACATTGACGGATTGTGTAATAAAGAATGCTGCAGCCTAATCCCATGATCAATACATACTAGGCATCATAAAGACGCTTCTATGGCAAGAAGGTAAAAATCAATGCTAATCTATAAGCTGCTTAACAGTTTGAACTGTGCATGCCTTAGGTTGTTGAAAACATAAAAGCCCCCCATCTTGGTTGAAAAACAGTGTAGGGGCCCAATTCACAGCTTAGGCATTAGGGGATTCAAATCAGTGTATGGCCCCCTATGCTCAACTACACTGGCAAGGACCTTGGTATGACTTGAAAGGCTAAGTATATAAGGGCCTGAAATGGCTGTACAAGCAAAAGTGGATCATGTGGTACTTACATTGACCCACATCTGCAGAGTAGCAGGGTCGATCTTGTACAGCTGGTTGAAGTTGCAGTACACGACGCTGTCCTCTGGCAGGCCGTACTGTACGCGGGTCGTCACGATCACATTAGCAGGGGGTTCCTCTCCTGTGGCAGCCTTGTTGTTCACCTGGAAAGAGGCAAAATTAAGTCAACATTACCTCTTTGAAATGGTCAACATTTTATCAAAATCCAAGCTCTAAGACACAGTCAAACCTGAACTACTGATCACTTCTGCATAAAGTTTACTGTTGTTGGTCCCTTAGAGTTTTCCCAAATTTACCCAAGCATTAAAAAGTCTGTCTAGTGGGACAATTTTCTTGGAGCATTTTGTGTGATCTGAACAGAGATATTTGACAGTTTTACTTACTTAGAGAGAACTTTTCAACAAGGAATGTTAACACATTAAGAGTTTACAAGCATCAACAGAACTGCACAAGACTAAAAAATTAATAATTCTGTCTAAATTTTGAGGAAGACATACCTGTGAGGTTGCCAGGCCGTTCTGTACGACGACCCCGTTCATACAGGTGGAGACCTGCCCCTGGGTCACCATGGTCTGCATCTGCGCCGTGGTGGTGTTGATCTCAATGATGGGCGTCTCCACAACCTTCTCCTCCTCATTACCAGAGGCTGAGTCACCGTTGGTCAGCGGTAGGTGAAGAGGGACCTTCTCCTTCTTTATCTGTTGAGTGGAATAATGAGATTTTAAAATCTATAATCAAAACACTTGATCGGATGTGTAGCAAAAGTAGATGAAGAGGGAACTTCTGCTTCTATATCTGTTAAGTGGAAAAATGAGATCTTAAAATTGAAAATCAAAATAGTTGAGTGGACGTATAACAACAAGCAACATTGGACGTTATTTGCATGGTCAATACGTAAGAGAAATCTAGTCAGCTAATGCTGGATTGTTTTAAATGCTATATTGCATTAAAATCTTGTCTGTTGGATACGATTTTTTGATGAGCGGACGTACTGGTAAACCATTGTTTGTGAAAGAACAGTCTTATCTTCGAAGCTTAAGTATGACTGTTACAACTACCTTTCTAATGTTTCTAATTTAGATCTGTTCACTCCACACTTATCCAAACAAGAGGGGGCTTTTCCCTTGGCAACTGTATGGCAGTAATGCACACAAGCAAACTAAATGTCTCAACTGCAGCATTCTGTTATGACAGTGTGCACTTTTCTTTGGGCTTTATGACACACAAGAAGCTAGTCAAGCAATGTTACTGACAGAGCAAAGAGGAATAAACGATCCGTACATATACCTTGACGTCCGACATCTCCAGAACAGGCTTCAGGTCGGTAGCGTTAATGACAGACTTATTATCGATGATCTTGAGTCCCGAGGTGGTCGTCCCCAGCACCGCACGCTCCTTCAAGTGGGGGAACATCTGCGCGTGGTCTCCCACGAAAAAGGTGTTGGGCATATACGCCAGTTTTTCAGAGTACTGGTCGGCTTGTTCAATGGGGGACGTGATGATGTCTGTGATCAGATAGTCCATGAAGGATGCTCCACTGGTGCCTGGATATCCCAGCCACATGGACTGTAACATGAACATGATGGAGAATGTCAACAACATTACAAACAGTAACAAGCCTGATCAATGTTTCTTTGTTTGTAGTGCATACGTTGTTAACAGTGTACCACACCAGTGAACAGTACAAATATCGGACATATATATTTGATGCATTTGCACAGGGATGGATCCTTACTGTTCAATAGCTTCTGCACGAAGACTCATTCTTACTTTCACAATTGAAGCAATGATAGCATGGCAATTGGCACTTCAACCAATGAGAGAATGGCTGCATATCCATCAACTATTAGCGTTATGTTTGTATTTGGCATTTCTACGTTTTGTATTTGGCATTTCTACGCTAAGTTGATGATGCAGTGATGCTATTGGATAGGCCAATACTATTATGAGACAATTCCTGTCCGCCGTCCTTGCTATGGATCCAAGGCAAAGATCCTCACCTGGATGGGCGCAGGTCTCAAGGCGAAGATCTCGTTGCGCGCGCCCTTGGTGTAACCGTTCATGTTCACCAGGATGTGGATGCCGTCCTGGTGGATGCGGTCGGCAGCCTTCCCGTTGCAGGGGATCTGGGACAGGTCCACGAAGTGCTCCGACTCCTTCACGATCTTGCCTCGGAATGTGGTGCCGTCGTCAGGACTCAGAGCATAGCAGAACACCTGTGTACAGAGGAATGATGTTTGATGAGTCTTTTTGAAATGCTTTGATTTCACTGTATGACTGGAAAGGAGGAATTTTGCTGTGATTTAAGTCCGCAGTCCAAACAATAACTGTGGCACAAAACACATATTCGCAATGTAGTGATTTCGCAGTAGACATGCACTTTGAAAATAGAACCACCACAAATGTCTACATCCAGATTAGCAAAATTTAGGTCGCATTTCAGAAGTACTGTACATTCTGCAGAATTGACAAATCTGCATTCAAAGACTGCAGCTTTCTATCCAAAGATACAAACTAGGAAGTTGTTCTCTGCAGAATTAGAGCACTGTTGCACTATCATAACCTGGTATCCAGCCTGCTTTGCGGAAAGGATAAGTGTGGCATTGGTGTCTCTCAACTAGTAGAGCATTTGGCTCGGAAAAAAAAGGTCCCGAGTTCGAGTTTGAAAATGTTCAATCTCCTTACCTCGACATTCTCCTTGTTGTGGAAGCCTGGAATACTCTGCATGAGGTGGGAGGTGGGGTGGTTCCCGAAGTCCGAGCTGACATAGCCTATCCTCAGGCGACCCTTACTGAGGACAAGGTCCTTCGGGTGGTCATAGGGCGGCTTGTGCAGAACATTGATCTAGGGAAAAAATCATAGGTTTAAGTTTCTGACACCCTTTTCTTTATGGCCCAAAATGAAGACTTGAGGCTACAATGTATTGCTTCAATTTCCTTTACACTATTGGTTTGTTAAAATTTTTGTCTACAAATTTCCTTGTTCAAATCTTGACTCTTTTCAGTGCACAGGTTTAAATATCTGATGCCTTTTCTTTTCATGGCAAAAAAAAGAAAGAATTGGGGATTGATGCTATAATGTATTCCTTAATTTTTTTCACATGTTTTTGTCAAGTCATGATTCTACATCATATTTTCAGTGCATCAATTTTCTAGTCACTGAAAAAACACACCGGATGCTTTTAGATATGTCTGACCTTTTTCAAAACTTATTCAGTTGCTTAAGTATCTTTTGTACTGAGTACAGTTTTCCAGAGTTTAACAACCCCTCCCTTTTACAATCCTTATTGATTGAACTAGTTTGAGTTGGGTACCTTCTCCAGACATAAGTTCCCGTGGCGCGCTGCAATGGCCTTCCGGAAAGCGTGGGACAGTGGGTACAGCATACTGTGATGGGGGTGGACAGACGGCAAGCGGTTCTTGTCCAGCTGGTCTGCTACGATCGCTACAAGCTTCTTCATACGAGCGTTATAGTCTGTCCAGTCACATACAATCTGCAGGCAGTGGGCCAGGTTGCAGTAAGCGTCCGGGAAGTCTGGTTTCAACTTCAGTGCAGTTCTGTAGGAGGCAATGGCTTCTGGGATCTGGCCAGAATCCTGTTACAACATAGAGTAAGAAAAGTTAGACTTTTGTATGCCTAGAAGACATTCAAAACTTATTATACATGAAGGGTGCTGTCAAAACTGCCCAAGAAGACTGTGAAATTACGGTTAATATATATTTTTGATAAATGAATGAAAAGGCTTAATTCTTTGTATCATTTCTGAAAGGAAAGCTTATCTTTTTGACAAAATCTAGCTTAAAGAAGACAAAATTTTTTTCTTCATGGTGTGCCATCTTAACTTAGAACAGGAAATACAAATGTGTACGGACCTTGTGGATGGATGCTAGGTTGCTATGTGCATCAGCGAAGGCTGGGTTGATCTGGATGGCACGGGTGTAACACTGCATGGCACCCTGGATGTCCTGCATTTCCTTCAGAGCATTCCCCATGTTGGAGTACGCATCCGCAAAGGTGGGGGCGATCCTACGGGAAAAGAACAAAAGTTTGTGAAATTTTCCAACTGATTTTAGTTACTATAAATTCAAGTTTATCGTGCTTAAGCTTTGCGGCAATGTGGAAATAAAACTTAATTTTTTTAGCCTAGCGTCTTTCAGTTTGCAGTGTGAATTTCTTATGGAAACTGCCAACTTAAGACATCACAAATATTTCATGATTTACAGTAGTTACAAAAAAATTCATAGTCACAACCACTAAAAGTATAAAAATGCTGTGTAGACTGATACCACAAGCAATCATAATCTTCAGAAAAATCTGCTAGTGTCAAATTACACATTTGACAAAGCAATGGCAAAAAGATTGGCAAAAGACAAATACCTGATGGCTTCCTTGTAGTGCATGAGCGCCTCTTGCAGTTTGCCCTGTTGTTGCAGCACGCTGGCGAGGTTGGAGTGGGCAGCAGCAAACTCAGGGAACACCTGGAACATGTTACAAGATAACTTAGCAAAACTGTGAAGGTTGCTACAACATCACAACAAAGGGAGAACCTTTGTAAGAAGTTATCAGGAGCTGTTTGAACATGATACTGTCCAGACCATGGGGAGTCAGTGGATGAACTTTGCCTTTCTTATGTGTTGGTACAGACAAAGCTATCTCATCTTGTACACAAGTTTCTATCTTCTTTTCAACAAATCTTTACATCAAAACCTACTTCTTAAGTCAACGTTCATTGATCTGGATTTCAAATTTGCTTATGTGACATGTCTTTTCTTCTGATTTGGTACAGACAAAGCGATTTCGTCTTGTACACAAGTTTCTATTTCTTTTTCAACAAATCTTCATCTCAAAACCCACTTCTTAGTCAACCTTTAGTGATCTGGATTTCAAATTTGCTTATGTGACATGTCTTTCTTCTGATTTGGAGCAGACAAATCTATTTCATCTTAGCCATGAACACAAGTTTCTATTTCCTTTTCAGCAAATCTTCATCTCAAAACCTACTTCTTAAGTCAATGTTTAATGATCTATATCTCAAAGTTGTTTATGTGACACAGATGTCTAGCATGCTTGCCTGACATTTGGCACGGTACATATTTCAACTAATAATCACATGGCATTCTTCAGTGCAAAACTTATCCGGCAGATGCAAACCATATGTATATCAAGGACGGAAATGGTTTGGAAATGCCATAGCGAATGGGAAAATGCGTACCTCCAAGGCCTTGCAGTACAGTTTGACAGCCTCCTCTGTGCAGCCCTGTTCACGCTTGATGTTGGCCAGGTTGTTGAGGGAGTCTGCATGGGTGGGGGACAGTTGTAGGGCCGTGTTGTAACACTCCTCTGATTCCGCCACCTGGAGGGGAAAAGACTTGTACTTTAGCCTCCTCTTCAAGACCCCAGCTCGAAGAAGAGCCATCATCATCACAGCATTGGTGTCAACCGTTGTTTTCATAATGCTAGACAATCTAGAGGTTTCTACAGAAGATACTCTAGATCTAACACATGTACTTTGGTCACAGTCATGTCACGAAATTTGGTGGGCTGTCAACCTTGGGTTGAAGCCAAGTGTGCAAATTCTGGACATATTTCTTTGTAAACCTTGATCTACGAAGATCTAAAGGTTTGTGGTATGCTATCTCCTTTGGGTAAATAACAGGCACTGCTTTGTGTTTCCACACAACTGTTTCGTCTAAGTAGCTGATCGTCATACCTAAAAAAACATGTTTACATGGTATCAAGCCTGCCAATGCTTCTGGGCACCTTTGCCATATGTGACCTTCTTGATGAATGTGAACTTACTCTTTATAATAGATGTAGACACACTCGCATATTTTCATCCACCCGATTTTTACTACTTCAGTAGAGCAAGCTATGCACAATCTACAGATTTTCCTTGATGCTTTGCCAATAATCCGTGAACTGCTGTATCCAGACATGCATACCTTGCCCTGTTCCTTGAGGGCATTGGCCAGGTTGCAGTAAGCATCTGGGAAGTGGGGTTGAAGCTCGATGGCGCGGCGGTACGTGTCTATCGCCAGGTCAATCAACCTGGATGGACAGAAAAACACAGAGGCATAAATTTAAGGTGTTATCAATAGTTTATGCATCATATTTGATTCATCCAATGAATCAGAAGCTGGATTAGAAGTTGCTGTGCAAAATCTCCAGCCTCTTTCATTTCTTCAGACTACAGATCAGTAGAATATGTAAACAGCAGAACATTCTCGACATTTTCCTTTCAGTATCTCCCATCTAAACAAAGCCAACAACAGTTACCACCAAGACCAAGAAGATAGCTTTTCCATGGCTGAAGCTCCCTGTTAAAGACAGCACTGTACAAAACCCAGAACTTGACTGATACAAAATCCATACTTGGACATTTAGCCAATTGACCTGACTTTCATTGCATCCCTCGGGCTGCACTCCAATCGATACATTGCAGTACACTCTGACAACACTTTCCTTTTAAACAGGATAAGAAATATTGCCTGCAGCACTCTTTCCTCCACTTTCGATAAAAAAAAAGGAGCAACCACTTAAAAATAGACTGAATGCAATACAGCTGAAAACAAGGGAATGGCAGGGGTTGTACCTCTGAAACATTTTCTATACGTGATAACCATTAAACCACATTTCCCATCCAAATTGATTTATTAATATTCAAAGCAGAAAAAAGTCCCAGAAGCCCACCCCAGAGCTCTCTGGGGATTGCTGAGCCCATTGCAAGGCAAATTAAATCTCCCTTTCCAATTTTTATCCAAGATAGTAATCATAGCGTAGACATTTCACTGCGTAGGCTGGCCATGCTGTGAATGCTAATATGAAGGTAATACCACAGTTTATGTACCTGGCATATCTGAATCTAAGATTTATTGAGTATTTATCATTAACAACTTTGCAACGTTTAACATAATCTTCAAATGGTTCACCTGTGTTAGGTGTTAAGTAAGCAGTACTGTCAAAACTACCCAAGAAGACAAGTCTATATAGACAGCCTTCTTGATGCCTATGTCCATGAGGAAAATTTAAAGGACCACTAAAATTGGTCATATTGGCCTGGCGGTCCGTTTGTACAGGTTGTTACTTGTACAGGTTTGACTATATTGTACTTGTCTAACAGAACAGTGGCATAGTTTTGGATACATATAATATGGGTCATGCATCTCCAGACTTGAAGGAGTAAACTTACCCTTGTTCATAGTACACACAGGCTAAGTTGGCATGTACTATAGCATGGTTGGGGCTGAGTTGTAGCGCTCGTAGGTATGCTACTGCAGCTCTGTAGAGGGAAAAAAAACAGGCATTAAATTAATATGACATGGTCTAAAAGCTACTATGAAGTATACATGGGGGAAATGCAATGTCTTGACTTGATGAAAGGACAGTGGATATTTATGAGAACAGTACATGTAACTTTCTTCAGCAGCTCGTACAGTTTGCAGCAATTCTTGTTTTTTCATGTCAAATATAGCAACCCGTGCTAAAATACCTTAAAAGATTAGAACCCCTATTGTCTTTTACATGTCAGAATGATAGAAAACCAAACCAAAACCCTTTCCACATTGTGTAACATGTTCCAATTAACACCTTGAAATGTATTTGCCTGCCAAATAATACATGGGGGTACTTCTTCATTTCTGTAAATAACTATGTCAAATGACAGCTCTGATTGATTATCTTATACCTGTTCCAAACTTATAAATGTTCCATTTTAAATTCTGCTTTGACATTGATATTATTTCTGTACCCTTCTGACTTATACAATTAGAACTTTGACTACCCGGGGGAAATTACGGTAATTACTTCAGATGGAGACATGTAGTAATTAACCATGGAAATTCCACAACCAATGCAATTATATGATCCTCTCATGTTAATCACAGAGGAGTGGTAGATGAGGTTTGCATACAATGAGCAATAATATTGTGATACATCCTTGTCTAAGGCTAAGACTACTACACTGTTTCTTCTGTTGTTACCACTTTAGTTGATACTCTATGCTAATGAACTGTTATAATGGTTAAAGCCAAAAGTAAAATTTAAAAAAAAAAACTGCCTATTAAAATTGTCTTCATCCTACAACTTCAGCTTTGAATTTGTCATATTGATTACAACATGCTGAAATGATTGATTACAACATGCTGATTGCTATTGGCTTTCGTAGAGTGGCTTTGGACCAAGTCCAGATATATAGAAGTACATATATGTACCTGTCAAGTCATAACTCACAAGTAATAATTTCATATTTTCATCTCAAAAATATGCAAGAAAAACATGATAGATCTTTTGGTAGACATTCTGGAAGAGGCTTGCTTACCTGTCGAAGATTCGTGCCTCTTTCAGTACATTGCCGAGGTTGATGTACGCATCCAAGAAGTTGGGGTCTAGCTGGACGGCCTGGAACAGAAACCATTTCATCAGACTCAGCCATTCATACAGGGTTACATACAGTTGTAAGTATAGAGTGTACAAGAAACTCCTCTTCTGCAAGTGTCTTGGCAGTCCGGATGACATTTCTTGGTTGAAATCTATATTCAGGTCCCACTGTCTCCTTCTTGCCTCTGATTCGTTAAGATATATCAGACTTCCGCTAGGAAACAAGCACCAAGTAATATTCTAACAGCTGCGATGCTGGTCTCTCTACGCTGCAACAATGTCCGTAGTGCAACAATTGTCTCCTGAGAACGGACTGCCTAAAAGATGTTGGCATTGGCAGATCAGCGTTTGCGATATCTTCAATCGATTGTCATCCTTGCGAGCCAGTCATTGTCCGTGGGATGTTCCAGCCGATAGAGATGCCATAGATATACGAGGCTCTGCATTGCTCAATTCTCTGGGGACTCGACAGCTTTGTGTCCGGCAGCAAATGACAGCCTAATAACTCCTGATGGCCAGTTAAGGCCCAATCGCATTCCTAATCGCTGACTACCCTCCCATGCTCACGATTACAATACCACTTTTCACGCTTCTGCAGAACATCCTCTGGAGGCTAATAGACTATTTCCTCTAAGATGTTCGCAATTATAATGTGGCTGTACTTGGAACTTTCCAGGGAACGAAACGCATAACACGGCCCACGGAATTTGCTGCAGCAGCCTGCTATGGCTGTTCTTGGAACTTTCCAGGGAACGAAACACGTAACACGGCTGCAGCAGCCTGCTATGGCTGTTCTTGGAACTTTCCAGGGAGCGAAACACATAACACGGCCCACGGAATTTGCTGCAGCAGCCTGCTATGGCTGTTCTTGGAACTTTCCAGGCAGCGAAACGCATAACAAGGCCCACGGAATTTGCAGCAGCAGCCTGCTCGACAGCATTTGATCTGTGGTTTCAATCGGGAGGCCCACTTAACAACTGCCTGGAAGCCTGAACCCAGACAGTTCATTACTGTGAATGAAAGTGCACTCTAAGCTGATGAAACATAACATGGATTACAGCTAATTGACTGTCAGATTCATGGGGAAAAACGGTCCTCCCAACAGCAGATAATTATCAAGGTTGAAGTCAAGATTTCCTTGTTACACTTCAAAGAAATTTTGTGGTCTATTAAGTCAAATTATGGATAATTTGCTGACAGTGAGATGGAGGCCTTGTAGGTAAGCTACAAAGCAGAGACGTGTACGTACAGTTTGTCAACTTTGAAGTGAATGCACTCTATATCATGGCCCATGTCGACTGAGAAGCAATTTTCAGTTACTTTCAGAATTTTCAATCCATTGATAGTTGATGCAGTGCCATTTCTTTAGGTAGATGGAAGGTTATTTGCACCTTCTTTGTGTAAATCCTGCCACAATGCTCAATTATATATCTGTATATAGAGCCCCCCTCTAATAAACCAATACTAGCAGTCTGTCAAGATTAGCACTCAACCAATGTGAACGTCAAATTATTGCCTGTAGCACTCTTTCCTCCATTTCTACATTTTCATCTGGCTTTTCGCTTTCACATTTTGACTGGGGTGCTCTAGCCATCTCCACCAAACTTCTCAGACAAAAAAGAGCCAATTCAAGTCTTTTCCTCCCACTGACTGACCTATCGGAGACAGCACATTGATGGGTCTATATCTACAAGCATGTTTGATTGATAGTTGCCTGTGTTGTTGACCTACGAAGGTCAAAGCCTCCCATGGCTACAACTCACTAATGGATCTGACTCCAGCAAAAGCTTTATTTATCTCCAATAGACTCAGACATGACAGCAGTGTTTAGGGTCCTTTGGTTGAATTATCTTTGCACACCTTTCCTGCCCTCATGGAGGATGGATAAATATTCAAATTGGGTATCGAACCAGGCGCTTCAAGCTTAACAACACAATTTTACGAGACACGGTCTTCCATTTCACGTCGGTGAGTAATGCCTGCATGAATACCAAAGAGGGGAAACCTTTCCAAAAAGCCACTTCTCTGGAAAAATTGATGACGTTAACAAGTCCCCAATGGCCCGCAAGAACAAGAAATGCAGCAATGGAATATAAAGAAGGTTCGTTCAAGTTTGTCATGCCCTGCTTTATCTACAGTAGCAAGGGTTGACCAGCTCATGTCTATATCTCCTGGCCATAACTTCGACCGTCCGTAAAAGGAATGATTCGTTGCGCCGCCCTGCTTGCCATTTCGCCTGAATCTATTTTGTATTGATTTTGGGGGCTGCAATAATGATAAGGCATTGTAACAAGTGCAGTCTTTCAACCACAGATCAAAATGGAAACATCTCAATGTTGTGCATCAAACAGAAAAGTTACTCAAAAGGGTCACCTTGCAGAGTACATACTCTATCTGATGCAACCTGAGACAAAGTTGCCTTGTTCAGAAACCTATGGCAAAAAGGGTTCATGTACCTATGAATGATATTTTGCTCTGTCATATTCTAAATGACAGTGTTTTTTCTTTCTCTATAAAACATAACAGCATCATGCTATAAAGCCTATGGTACGGGTAGACTACTGTCTAATGCTTATTACAAGTGACAATTGTCTCTTACATACTTTATCTAATGCCACCATAGACAAAGTTGCCTTGTACAGAAACCTATGGCAAAAAGGGTTCATGTACCTTTGAATAATATTTTGCTTTGTCATATTCCAAATGACAGGCTTTCTCTATGTAACTATGTAACTATGTAACATAATCATTGCAACATGCTAAATAGTGTATGGTTAGGGTAGAATACTGTCCAATGCTTATTACACGTTAGCATACCTTTTCAAAGTGGAGAATGGCCAACCAGATTTCACTCTGGAACGATTCATACATGAACCTATATTTTGCTCTTTGTCATGTTCTAAATGACATATTTTTTAAATTCTCTATGTAATATAACCATTGCAACATGCAATATAGCATACGGTTACGGTACACTACTGTTCAACGATTATTACAAGTTAGCGCTTTCTCTTACCTTTTCAAAGTGGTGAATGGCCAACCAGATCTCACTCTGGGCGTTGAAGACGCAGCCCAGGTTGCTCCAGGCTACAGCGAAGTTTGGTTGAGTCTCGATGGCCTTCAGGTAGCATGCCTGGGGGGTGGGGATTCAGGCGGCAGCACGTCGTCGGTGTGAGGATGGGGGGTGGGGAGGAGATGGCAGAACAAGGCGCCATGCACACATGGCAACAGAGGAGGGAGGAGGAAGGAAATGGCAGAAAACAACACTGTCAGTCGGGGGACTTTTGGTGGGGATGGCGCGCTCTACCTAACCTGCGACTTACCCTGACCAACTCCTGCGCCTACGTGCGAGCGAACCTACGCGCACTGCTCTCGCGCCGCTGTGACCGCACCAGCATGCCCTTTGTGATGTGCTTTGAGCAAAACGACTACAAAATACGAGTCAACAACTAGAACACTTGCCAACATGATTGGTTGACAGACAAAGTGACTAATGGTAATGCTTTCTGGAAAACAATTTCAAGTGCTCTGCACACTGAAAAAAGACATGCCTTTGCCTACGTCAAACGTTTGCTGCTCGCATGTTATGTACAAAGTGGTCCACTTTTTGTCACTTTCTTTAACATCAGAAACAATTTTACTAAATAGACCTTGAGCCAAGGAACAGAAGAGGCTTGAAGGAGGTTCTAAGCTGTAGAACTTTGTACATTTGTCACCATGCTCTGCACCGCGCACAATCGCTGCCGCGCACGCCGTACACATTGCTCATTGTTCCCACTTTGCCTTCGCAAGACCTGCTGATGTCTTCTATCGTCTGGTGGTGCTCTGGCCATCTCCAAAGTGCTCGGAAGGACGTTTAAAGCTGAAAAATAAAGGGAATTTCGCAGACTGCTTTTGCCGTTAACACCTGGAAGAGAGAAGACATTAGCAAGTCCTGGCCTAGAAGTAACAAAGAGCAACTGCTGACGCTGCCTGCCATGCGCTACTAAGCTAAACCTAACCACCCTAGCTTTCATTATGACATAACGCGCATTTCTACGCAGCGCAATGATAGTGGCATGACACTCTGCAAGAAATCAATCCCTCTAAACTATTCAGTTAACGAGAGAAAGACATTATCGTGAGAATATCTGAAATCAATGTAAAAACCTACATTTCATAATTGTTAGCATTTGGTGTACCTCTTTCAACAACATATACAATAACTTTCGACAGGGAGGGGGGCCGAACTTTCTCATCACTAACAAGACACTTTTTCAGAAATACCGGGATCATATTTACATCTCATGCAGAAAAATATAAAATATAATATAATGTATATATAAATATACATTCTGACAGATCCTTACGTCCGTACGCTGGGGGGTTGGGGTTGAGGGGAGATGTGAAATGGTAGAAACATGATCTTGCACAAACCCACCACACAACACGGACCGGTGTGACGCCGCTCTTGAAGTCGCTCGGCGCAATTGGTACTCCCCTTTTCGTTTTCAGCGGCACTTATTGCACCCCTCTATACCTTTGTCTAGTCAAAGCATGGATATAAAAGTCAGGGGGAAAGAAATTGAGAGATGTAGTTAGTATTTGTTGTGAGAGAAAAAACAATGCAAGTCCAAACTGCTTTAGAAGCAGGGAAAGGCAATCTCAGACATCAAAAGGATCTTGCCAAAAAGAAAACAGATTTCGTCAGAGTAACACAATTAGGATCACTCCCTGAGAGCATGACCAAAAAGTACAATTTTGCTGACACAAGAAAATTTCTTGCTGAGATTATTTGCCACTTCTCTGCTTGGGAAAGGGTTTGGACTGTACAACTGATAACGTAAAAAGCTATGGAAACACACCGTGAAAGCTCAAAGATTAACTGCATGCTGCATGGGACAACTATTCCATGTCGCCGTCATGACTTCCCTTCCTCAACAGATTGGCAGGAGGACTACGTTTACAGTCTTTCTCGCTTTCCTTGCCACAAGAATGGGCCTTCGTGGGGGGTGGGGTAGGGGTTCGTTGACACCTCATCTCCTCAATGTCCAAAGAGCTGCCCTGGAAAGGCGCGCGGGGGGATCGCTGCACGCGCTAGGTCGCACTGGTGGATGGACGATGGTGCTGATCCTTCGCACAAATATCTACGGTTGTTTCATTATGTATAAACAGGATGTAAAACCATCCAACAATAATCAGAGTTGAGAAAGAATTTTGTTTGACTGAAGCTCCAGTCCAGCCACCAGACATCACAAATCGCACCGCGCACGGCCAGCCAGACATTTACACCGAGGCTCGTCGCAACACTCGTGACTAGCTGGCCTCTTATAAACGCAATACAAGACAGTCCTGGGCTTCATTTAAAGGGGTCCTTACCTAACCAAAAACGGTCAAATACGCAGCAAGTTTTCGGAGGGTTTTCGTGTAGCGCGTCTAGCTTAAATGTAGCCCAGGGTGACATCTTTCTCTTGACTACATCCTGAATGTGTTCAGAAAGGGAAACCATGCAGCTCAACCAATGTTACGCATACGCTCGCCATGATATCATACATGTGCACAGACCAGCCGATCTCTCGACTGGTGTGGCAGAGAAAAAAAACACAACCTCATGCAGCAGGCAGACAACCAATCTTTGAGCTTTCCTACACACATCACCTGCTAAGAGACCCCAAAAGGACAGCTGCCTCCGCCAAATAGAAAAACTCAATTTCAAAATCCCCTTTACAAAAATCCCTGTACAGAATGCAAAACGAAAAAAGAAAAAAATGTGCTAAGCTTGGCGCCTACAAAAGCTAATATTTACGTCAAAAGCCGATAATTTCTTCCCAACTAGATGCTTTCATTTCACAGCATTTGTAGCTAAAAACATAAATTTTTCAAGCTTTTCTTACCACAATTTAGCATCCTAACCACTTATCTTAACAATCAGCTTGCTTCTAATCGATTACCAGTTTCAGTATGTCTTTTGGGGGGAGCCTGCCGGTAGCAGGGCCCTGAAATGGCAGCATGTCCTTTGGGGTGGGGTGGGGGGCATGATCGGTACAGAGTTTAATACTCAGCCGGCTTGGATGTACCTTGGCCTCGTCCAGTCTCCCAAGAGCCTTGAGAAGATTCCCCAGGTCGCTCCGCACACAGTACAGGTCCTGTGGAGAACAGAGTTTGTCTATGTTTATTTGTTTCACACTTAAGGAAAAACAAATACATACATGACAATGAAATAAAAATAACACAACAGTGCAGGGGATGCCTAAAGCTTCTGCTTATAAGAAGGTCTCCTTTTACTAACTTATTACAATTTATATAAATCAATCAAAGGAAATAAGTATGGATAATAACTAAAGGCACCAATAGGATGAAAACACATTACACTAAATAATTAACTTAGGTAATAAACTCAATTAATTAAGACTTCGGGAGGAAAAGCAATTAGTCTAGAATTGGGAATGACTACTTCATGAATGGCTGAATGACTTCACAGCAGACAACATGCATCTTTTAATGTCTTTAACTTCCAGACTTCTGCTGTAGGCACACAAATTAGTCTGAAACTTCGAAGGACTTTATTATTGAGAATACAGCTGAATGAATGAAGATAGTCATTCTAGAAATGATCTATTCAGTCTAGCTTTGTGACACTTCTGTTTTGAAATTCGTCTAAAATTTTAACAAAACACCCTGTCAATGACAGGATTGAATCTTGTTGACATGCAAAAAAAAACATTTGTCTGGTCTCATTCTAAATATTCCTGTTCACAGAAGCCTATCAGTGTTATGTTGCATATGGAATAACTACTCTATGAAAAGCTAAATATATACCACTGCATTTTCCGGTGGTATTTTCTACATTCCTGTTTTCGCTAGCTGGCAAGAATGCTTGTCCTTTACATGTGAGACTCCCTTCTAATAACATCCTGGCTACCCATTGTACTTGGGAGGAAAGCCAGACAGGTTTGGGTCAGGGGAGAGTTTGCCACCCTTATCAGCATGCATACTTGTTTTGTTAGGCAACAGGCTATAATTTCATGGGGAGGGGCAGGAGGAATGCAAACCAACAGGATCCTTTCTACCAACACTGTGTTCCCAGTTGCAATTACGTGTTCTTTATTTCCTTCTTAAGTCTTTAAATGTCTTAGATCTACAAAATGGCACATGCTTTTGCTAAACATATAACCCTCAGACGACTACTGCACTATGGAATCGTTTCAACAGCAAATTTTAAAGAGCACAAAAATCTCCATTTTCCTATGATGAAAAGGCATCATCACAAAAATGAATAAATTTACAGTGGTCTTGTAATGTTGTTTTCAAACATAGGAAGCCTACTTTGTGATAATTAGTTTACCAGTTTTCAGGATTAAACCACTTCATAGTTAGTCTTATGAATTCACTGAGAAAAAATGGTACAACCCTACATGATTTATGCACTTAAGTTGAAAATCTTCCCCAGGGTAGAAGATCAACTGCCTACTCCATTTCTTTGTCTTCTTGAAATCAGGAAAACTGGTCTCTTTGACTCGTCCTTGTCTTTTGCCCAGTAGTCACAACTAAATCATGCGACGGAGCAATATCTTATCGTTGCTTCCATCCATATTTATCGCTTCATGGGTTTCCAGACTTGGTGCAATGATTTTGTGGCCGGGAGATGCTCATAGGCTTAGCCAATAGGCAGCTATCGCTCCATTTATCCAACTCCATGCATGGCTAAGTGCGGCGTGTAGTAGCTTCCTTGCATTAAAATTCAATCTGGGAGAAGTAGTTTCAACGGCTCTATAAAGGTCTGCGTGGAGCGACCTAATGTCTGGCTACTGTAGAATCAATGTGCCGGATTGTCTACTGCAGTCATTTACTTTCGCAAGGACTTAATTTCCAGGTAGGAGGGAGGTTTTGCAATGTTTTAAAGTTTGTGGATGTAAAATTCTGTAGTAAAGTAGAAATAAAAAGTGCAATTTGCAATGTCATGATTTTGCTGTAAATGGACAGTGAGAAAATAAAACCACTGAAGATTTCACGAGTTACAGTAAAATGACAAAGTGGCACAACTGGAGAATCCCACGATCACATGCTGATCACAGCTCCAAGAACAGATACTTTCATTAAGAGCTGAGTTTTTCAAAGTAATAAATGTATAGTAAATAGTATGGTAAATAAATGTTTACATTGCACCAATTGCCTCTAGTAGAAGCTAATGATTAACCTGAGAAATGATTATATAAAACTAGAATGAGACTATGTGCATGTTGTGAATAATAAATGAAGTAATACCAACTGAACTTACACCTGGTATTACAGCTATGTGTCTATGTGCTAGCCTATGTGTCTTATCTATAGAAAGGAATGAAGCAATACCAACCGAACTTACAGGGTTATACTGCAGTGCCTGACAGTATGCCTGCACTGCACCCTCCATATCCCCTGCAGTCACCAGCGCAGCGGCAAGGTTTATGTACCCGTCGATGAAGTCTGGCTTCAACCGCACGGCGTGGCGATAGTTTTCTAGCGCCTCTGGAAGCTGCCCCCTCTCCTTGTAGACGTTTCCGAGGTTGGAGTAGGCCTCGGCCAGCATGGGGTTCTGCTTGATGGCCAGCATGCTGAAGTGGGCCGACCTGCATGAGACACAGAAGTGACATCACGAGTCAATCAACAGTGACAATACATTCAGTGTCCAACACTTGCTGAGCTTGACATATGGCTGTCAGAAATGTGACTGAAAAATGCTAGCTATCAGAGATAATTGCACAAAGACTTGCAACGACACAACTCCACGCCTCCTCTCTGCTGCCTAACAAATCTAGAGCTAAATGGCTACATAAGCTAACTGAAAGAGACCCTAATATTATAAATATAAGCTCATAACCCAAACATGTCAATCAACAGTGACAATACACTCAGTGTCTAACATTGGCTGAGCTTGACATATATGACATAGCTGTAAGAAATTATTATGAAAAATGTTACCTGTCAGAGACAATTGCGGAGAGACTTGTACTGACACAAGTCAATGTGATTGGGAAACATAACTCTGCTCGAACAAATTTAGTTGGCTGGCTGAAAGAGACAGTTTAAAAAATACCCCAATATTATATCATACATAACCACAACAGATAAACCTTTAATTTTAAATAGCAAGCCAGTCAAGTCTCTTCCGAGAGTTTAGGACACCCAACAAGCCACTGACAAAGTTACTAACGACTGTTGTTAGAGACAAGACACTTTCAGTCTATTGACTGTTATCGAGCAGGATCTTTAGAAATTTACTACATACATGTATATTTTCATATAAACATGGTAGAAGAGTATTTCATTGCAATTATCCTGCACACCCGGGTGTAATGTGGACACTTCGGTCCGCTAGACACTTGCGTCATGGCTTTACCTAGGGCATATCAGATGTTAGCAGTGCCTAGCATAACCTCTGCTGCTCCAAAAATAAAGCCCGATGAATTTGAACTCGAAAGGCAAACAATTCAGGCAACATAGCTCCCAAGGTCTACCCGTCCTGCCAGAAAAGATAACCGTGTAAGAAGTGAAAGCCAACGTTCTCAAGCATTTCTAAAATAAGACGTACAACACTTGGGAAGTCCATTCTGCAAGTTCCAGCATATTACAACAAGGCTATGTATAAGTCGCTTGTGCATCAACCAGTTCTGGCTTTTGCAGCTTGGACCTAAACCAGACCGTAACACTTTAAGGCAGTTACCAGTTATGTGAAACAAACGTATGAAAAAACAGAATCTCTATCCTGTAGTTCGTCAAAGACTTGTGGTGGGCATTTAAAACTAGATAAGATATACCCTTGAGGTTGGCATGATCAAGCTGTGAACAGAAACAGATTTCTTATCTCGAATAGATACAAATATCAATGTCTGCTTTGTCAGCAAAAGAAGACGTCTTCACAAGACCTCGTGAGCTTCCTTCTGTCCGGCCCCAGCCTGTGGTAGTGCTGGCTTGTGGTCCTGGTCAGCCTGTCCGAAGTGGTGAGGAAATCTGGCTCTGACCCCACCAGCTGGCAGCACTGATGACCACCAGACACCACACTTGGAGGGGCTCTCCTACAGCGGGACTTCATAAATAGTAATTGCTGGGTGTCCACAGATTGGCCCCTTGATTATACCGGTCCGAAACCACACTGCGGACTACTGAGCTGGAAGATGTGAGCTTCAATGGAGATTCACAATCCTCAGGAGAACAAGTCCTGTTCGCTGGATAATTTGGCTGTCACCTCCTGGTTTGGGTCGGCTGCCTTTATGTTTAACGCGAAAGTGCTTCTGTGTGCAGATCCGCAATGCGCAATGCCTCTGTCCTGCCCTTTAGCACGGGATGGTACCACCACGTCAACGCTTCTTCGCGCTCTCTCCCGGCAGTCATGTGAAAGAAGCGCGCACACGGGATTGACTGGGGAGATTGTCTAACAAGCCTGTGGGGTAGGCCTGTAGAGATCTGAGGCTGGAATGCCAAGAGGCCACCAGACGCTGGGCAGAGGTCACATTTGGACAGGCTCCACTAGTCCAAGCTGATAGATTCCCAGCCAATCTGGGCTGTAAATGCGCCCGCTGTCACTGGATATGCGGTGGCACAGATCGATTTCAGGAACTCCCATAGACCTTCAGGGTGAGGGAGGAAGTTGGGCTCAGGGCCCGGGCCTTCTGTTGAGCAAACAAAAGTGGAGGCAGAGCAAACAGGCCTCTCCCAATCAGGAGCAGATTGAGAAGGATCCTGTTCACGCAGGAATTCAATCCACCATGAGCACAAAGGAAGGGCCTACATTCGCTAAAACAAAGGTTTACTTTTAGTTTTACCGCAATATCACAGACACAGGACACAAACAAACTTTTGGTTTCTCCACGACCACCCTAAACCAATATACTAGGTCATCAGAAATGTATGACTAAAATGTATTATCCCAATGTATGAATAAAATGTATTATCCTTGCTTGTCAGTATATTACATCCGAAAGGACCCATAATGATAAAAATGGTACAACAGTCAAATTCTGAAAGTAAGGCTGAAAACACAAGATAATATTTATGATATGACTGAAGCAGAAGGAATGAGGGAGGGGGGCATACGATATACACCGAGGAACAAACACATGGAAACAGGTCCTGAACTGTTCCAGCTGCCGAAAATACATGTCAGACATCTAACAAATTTCGCACCACAATGCCCTAGACAAATTCACCCCCATAACACACACTAAAGCTAGGGCTGAAATTGCCAAGTAAAAACCTGGAGGACAGTGAACGCTCACCTCTGCAATCCCCAGCTATCCATTATTCCACAGGGTTAAAATGAGGGGCAACTGGTGTACACAAGTCTAATTTGAAAGGCTGGACAATTCCATTTCCAGCCAAATTCTAGGTAAGACAAAGCGTACAAAATACGACTTCACTCGCACGCTAGTATTACCAAGCCTGATGAGTAGCTAACTTATCTGATATGAACATTGATATATATACTGGGGAAATTACCACTTAGGGTGATTTATGGCGATCTGTGATACCATAAAAAAACATATCCATCCCCCCTGAAGAGTAAAGTGGACCAGTCTAATGGAATGATGCAAAAGATAATGTATGAGTAGCCATGTGGCCTGGCAGCCCATTTTGGGCAGCCCTATTGGGGCCCTGAATATTCCCCCTCATGCTGGCTGGCATGCATTCACCCTCTGGGGAAATGAAACTGGTTATTGAACTGTGGGGAAGGCATTCAGCTGCAGCCACTACAGTTCAAACAGACCAGATTGATCAGGAGGCTCCACAGGACTGCACGGGGATTTCAGCTTACTAGATTATCCTCCATTCTACAGACATCTTGCTGACTACGCTAGAACTAATCAAATAATCTGGAAGGCAACTTTATTTTCTGAAACCAGAAGGGTAAAAGACATGAAAGACAACTGTACTTTTGTAACGTCTATCCATTTGTCATAGGTCAGATTAGGGGTTATTCATGCTGGTTTTACGATCTATTAGGACCTTCCTGCCCACTTCGTTTACATGCAAAGTAACCACAAATAACCTCCAAGCAGATGGTGGGGTTAAAAGTCGTAACGTTTCCGTGATATGCTATGGGATGGAGTACTGTCATAAAAAATGTTACAAAATGTTGCAATGGCCTACCGCAACATCTGTTTGGAGATTGTAAGGTGCCCCTGTGAGCTGTCTTCTTACAACAGCATTAACAACATGTCTCTAGTGAATCCTCTTATACTCTTATTAATGCTTAGACTTAGACTTATCAATGCTAGTTCACCTATATTTGCCGGGTATCCTATATCCGTTGTTAAACGTAGGGTATTTAAGGATATCATGTCGACGGATGGTGGTTGCAAACTGCTCTGATTTGACAAAATATGGATTAGAAACAGCCGTCCGTCAACTTGATATTCCTAAATATCCCATTTCTAAATACAACGGATATAGGTAAACCCGCGGATAAAGGTGACGTAGTGTTAGTACAATGACAACACTCAAGGAAGGATGCCTCCTACTCAAAAAACTAGATTTCTTTTTGATCTGCGTCACACTTGTGTCCTAGCCTGACCCCAGTGATGCAGGAATGACGCATGCCAAGGGCAAGAGACCTCGCATTTACCCATGGAGAGATCCCCAGGATGATATCAAGTGGGATCACAACTGCCTCTAACGTAGATTGTCACCTTCAATCCTCACGTCACAGAGTCAGGGTAAATGTTACCACCAGGAAATTCTAAGGATGGGATATTCATTGCCTTCCCACTAACTTCGAGGAAAAGAAGGAAGTCAGTACCATGCAAAGTAAAATGCAAAGAGATGAACACCCAGAAAATTACAATTTTTCACCAAAAGAAATAAGCTGACTGTATCCCCTTGGTAAAAGCAGGAAACTACCAGCCTAAGAGCGAAGTCCACAGCTTTCTCAGAATTCCTAATCCTGGACAGAGCACAGTTATGACTCACTCCAAAAGTATACATACGCAATGGGCAAAGTAAGGCCAGCTGTTGAAAATGGAAGTCATTGCCCTCCCAGCATGAAAGGAACAAGCGTATGGAATACTCATTTTCTATCTCCATTTCGGAAGGGATGTAAAACGGGGTTCTCGTGTTCAAGGAGATGCCTCGAGCATGTAAATCAGCCTCGTTACTAAAAACATTTGGGCACCTACCGGCTGCAAATAACACAGATGTATTATTTGCATTCGCTAGTGTGGTCTCTACAATAAAGTAGCCTGGTCACCATTCTCCTCCGGTCGGTTTACAGTAGAAGCCGCTTAATTGCACTGCCTATTTGCCAGTGAATTTCGTGCAACTATCCGGCTGGTGCAAAAAGGCGAAGTTATCTAGCTGGACGGCACCAGTTTGGGATCTGGGTATTCTGTGCAGTTAAAAAAAGTGTGCGTTAATCCGTTGTGCAATTCTACTGTATCTGTGTTTTGCCCCACCCAGTCTGCCAAGCATATGCCTGTTTCTGTCAGACTGGCTTTTTAGCTACCCTTTTAAGTTTTTGCAACCACAGGATCCCATAAAAATCGACATGAGTTAATGAACTGAGCGGGCAGGCTACACTCAAAACACCGTTGAGATAGCGGTGAGCTACCGATAGTATGCTACCAGGCTACAATAAAGAGGATGCACACTATCACTATATCACTATCAGTACAAAGGTAAATAGTCTTCAAGTTACAGTATTATGAATAACTTGACTGCTTGGAGACAGATGATGCAACATTTCAACATGTTGATCCTATCCTATTCAGACTAGTTTACATCGAACTTAAGAATTATAGACTGCATGATTTGTCTGGGGCTGTACAGGACTAGGATATCAATTACTGTAGATTTACCGTATATTATGAAGTATTCAGGGGTTCATGTTCAACGTTTTCACACCATGAACATGTTTGGTATCAAAAAGCATGTGCAACTAAACTCGACTTCATTGAAAGTCAACAGCTTTGACTGTGACGTCGCTACAACTTGTGGTAAATCTCCAATGGTTTGAAAAGGCAGCTTCCACTTATAGTGGTGTTCCTTACCTGACTTAAATTTCAAGCAATTACTGTCACAAGTTTGAGCCATAATTGCTAAATGAACGACTCTATAGGACAGTGCTATGCTACTCTGAGCATTCGTTACTGGTCTTGGGACAAAAGAATAATGGGTTCTGAGAGGATTATGCAACTGCTTTGTCAAGTGACAATAGCTTTGGTAGGCAATGTCGTCGCAAAAGGTGCAAGTATGGATGTCACGGCAAGACCACACATTCTCAACAAGTACTGAGTGCTAGAGTGCCTGATAGATTTCAATGGTAATCGATATCAGAGCTAACAACCTCAAGTTTCCAACAAGAACAATCTAGTTACTCTACTCTGACGCAACATTTCATTCAAACTCAAGTCACCAATACTGCTGGCTATGAAATAGTATACTTTGCCAAATCACAGTACTCTATACTTGCCCAATCTTCATACATACCTGGAATAGTACATGGTGGAGAAGATTGTGCCTTCTAAGTCTTACTCTTAAGACAGCGGGCTAAGTCCTCTCCTGGCTCAACCAGTTTCACCTCTTTATGTGCTACACACCTGCGGCAGCTGGAGGGCCATGGTAATTACACTAGGTATTTCTGGGGGGTGGGCTCAAAACGGTTGTGCTCACTCAACGGAATCAGATCCCGGCCACCTAAACACTTGCAAGAAGAATCAGATCACAGCTCTATTACGAAAACAACTTCTGACACTGCCCCTGCTGACGCCAAATGTGCGCCTATAGATTGCGTGGCTGGCAGACAAAAACAATCATGCCTGTTGCCACGTTTTTCTTTGTCACGTACAGCCCTCCCACGTCACTACCATATTCACTAGTTGCTGGCGTCATGAATTATGCAGTTTTCATTACCGTTGGCGCACAGGTACATGTAATTGGACGGGCCTTGTAATAAGACAACTCCACATCAAGCACAAGTAACGTGTATCCCAGACAAATTTGCAATCTCTTTCAAGGGAACATAAAACAATAAAACACAGCTGACGGCAAAACAATAGAGCTGGCTCTATCATCTGTAAACATATTGATTAACATCCTTTTAGTTCTAAATCTCACCACAGGATATGGTTGCAGCAAGTGCAATTAACTTGCAAACTACTTCTATCTTTTCCACTATATCCACATTTTATGCAAAAGAAGAGGATAAAGACATACATTTTCTAGATCATTCCGTGATCAATAAAGATATCTCAGCGCACAGGTACTATATCAAAGGTTAACACACTTCCCCTGCGCTGAAGTGGACTGTAAACATGCCGTGCACCCACCCTACCAGTAAATTCTGCTTACCTGGACCAGACTATTTGCTTAGTCACCTGTATTCGTAAAATTCGAAGGTGTTCAAAGGCTGCATCCTAAATTAGAACCTACCATTTGAATAAAAGATTTCCAACATTTTTGGACTGGCTGAACAAGATTAAATATTGACAGAAAAGCAAAACAACACCTTTGGTTGCACAATGATGTCATTGTTAGTTGACACCATTCACTTTTATGAGATTAGCCATGGTGAGCTTTGTTTCCACTCCTCTAGCTACTTAACACTTTGTAAGAGAATACTGAAATGGACCAAAAGCATTGCACGGACAAATCAGAATATAAGATTAGGAAACGAGCAGGGAAGAAACTTATCAAATCCATCTACCTAACTGTACAACTTCTGAAGAATAAGGTGATGTTGGTTCCAGTTTTTTCACAATCCCAGGCCATGACAATTTTTTTAAGCTAAGCCAGACCAATTCTTGCAGACAGCAATCCTTAAACTTTGAAGTTTTATTCCTTTTTTAAACATTCCAGTCTCAAGGGGTAATTTGAACCCTCTATACAATGCCTTTCACTGAGAGCTTCTGAAGTTGCAGCAGACCATGAGCCTACCCTTTTTGAGGCCTCACTTGTACCCATCTGCCTAACTGTGTGATCCACCAAACATTGGCAACTAAACGATGATAGATATCCTTCAAACCTTGAATGCAATGTCGTTTCCGGCGATTTTACCCATAGCAACAAGTTACAAAGTGCTTATGCTTTTTTCCCAAAAAAAGGTTGCAGCCAATCAGTTAGGTAATAGTCTTCCTGACTTGCTTTCATATAACTTCCCTAACTCCTATAGTCGTTAAATCTATAATGATAAAAATTTATACAATCAACTCATTGCTAGAAGTAAGTTGGTACCGCATTGTTCAATATATGTGCTCCAATGGCTATGAAGGCAAATTCCTGTAATCTGGCACTGACCGTGATAAAACAGTAAATTGTGGTTTTCCATTTTCCATAAGAAACAAATACAGAATCCATGCATAAATATGTTGTGCTCCCATACCCCAAGTCCGATATCATTTTTTTACTTTTGCAAGAAATCCATCCAGCAAACCATATTTTCCAGTTCACAACCAGCTGACAGCACAAAATATCTCCTAAACAAAATTCCTAATGTAAATATTGACCGGATCCGTTCCCCTAAGCCCATATCTGTTGCGGCGGATATTTCCTTTCTGAGCTATCTCCAGTTGCAGCTGTGCCTCTGCACAACAGCCAGGGCTAAAAATATGACAAAGAAGACCTCTCCAAACAGAACCTTCCTGCAAAATCACTCTTGGTTAAGCACATAAAACAATTGCAGCTGTTACTTTTGTGGCTGATCAGCAAACATACATGTATATGTGTACAACAGCATTAAGTGAATGAGGACTAGGAAAAAAGTTGCATTTCCGGTTTCAGTCCTGAATAAATTATTGTTATTGGGAGGGATTCTTCTTTTTTCCCCAAACATTGATTGAACTTGAAGTAAACAAATACAGTTAAACAATGTACATTGTACAATTGGAATATATCAGAACATTGTAGTAGTACAGTTAGTCAGAATCGCAAGACAAGTACATGTACTGCTTGAAGCAAATGTTAGAATCAACACCATGTAACAGCAGTCAGGATAACAGGTCCCCGCAACAGAATTCGGGGAAAACTGCTTTGACTTCAACATGGCAAAAAACAGTGACATTATACTATCATGCTATGTACATTCCTTGGACCCAAAGAACATTCTGGAGGACCTGAGGCTCCTTGCAGTGTTTGCTTCTAGTATGAAGCTGTAAAATCTTGAGAGCCTTTCCAGGAGCCAGCTTGACCTCACTTCTCCGAAAACAAGTCTGTAGCACCAGGAGGTGGAATGTTCACCCCCTGACCCTGTTATCACAAACTTGTCTCCAAACACATTCACCAGCACTCTGTACTATCAGTTGTCTCCAAAAGAACACTGTTTGAAGTATTTCTTCCAAAAATAATTCAAGCTAGTTGCCAACAATCACAACATTGCATGTAGGCCACAGAAAAAGTAGTTTGAACCCTGAAATACAACATACATAACATTTACAATCCTAGCCTGTTTTCGTCCTGCAAGTGTTTTGGTTCAGGTTTAAACATTAAAACGAAATCAATACAATAACACAATATGTGGTAACACAATAACTTCTGCATGTTGGAATTGCCTCTTCCTTTTTGGTCAATGACTTAGAGCAATGATGTTGGTAATAAACTAGTATATACACCATCAAGTATGAAGCTTATTCAGCCACTACACTGCCCATCAAACCTAATCGTATAATGTCACATAATTTCCATTGTGTGTACTGCCTTTATTACAAGAACATACAGGAAATCACAAGGCACAAGTGACCATAAAAGAATACATTCAATCATTGGCCTTTTCATTATACCACATACACAGAAAGTCTGCAGAAAGACAATGAACAAGTCTGGTGCGATAATTACACATGGAAGCCATACAGTAGCATCTTTGGCTAATCATCCATTGTCTCCAGGATAAAGCACAGAGACACAAACAGTACTTATTTGCTCATTTATGCACCGAATTTGCACGTGAGAAAAAGAGCTTGAAGGTAATTCCAGTAAGATTGATGTGATTTACAAAAGACAAATGAACTCACAATAGACCAATGAAGTCTCAACAATCAACATGCTACTGGTGACAATACTCTTGTCAGCCAGCATTTGAATTTGGAAATCTTTGAAAACAAAAACACAATAAAAGAGAAGCAGACGAAAAATATTGTAAACAAAATACAAATCACAATGTAACAAATGTAGTTCATATATGTTTTACAAAATAAAAATTACAATGATCTGCCCATCCCAGTGAAGGCTGCATATTTGCAAGTTATAGAGATACTTATCAGTTATTAAATTGCACATTATTCAGGAGATTTATAGTAATGTCGATAAAGGTTATACATCCAAATAATAAGATACGCCAAAAGGCAGTTACTCAAGCAACTGAATATGTAGCCTGGATACCATACCCCAACCTCAAAAATATCTTTTGTGTTGGACGATAGATACTTGAGATCGGGCTGGGGTTTGGTAACCAGGCTACTGAATATCATCATTCAATATGATTCTGGAAACTGTTTTTGGAATGATTCTTGGAAACGGATTTTAGATGCATAGTAACATTTATGTAGAAACAAATCAGCCCCAGCTCTTCCAGCTTGTTCCTGTGATTATGTTGTAAATAAATAAATAAATTTCATCACGATGTGTGATTCAACCATGAATTATATCTGACTTCGATGGAGACGGGTTTACTCAATGAGAATGGTCACCATCATTTCTTTCTTTGTTCATCGATTGTACATATAATAATATAAAATATATGGCCAAATATTGGCCAGAAATACACATACACATAACCTTTCATGGCCATATCATCACATATTATATCTATTTTTCAGTTTACTTGTTCCTCACTTACTGTTCTAGGGTCGCCTGGATTCCAGACTCCCTGACTGATCTCAATATCTATGCTTCAGGGTCTAGCTCAGTTGGCCAGTGTTGGCATCCACACAAGTTCTACAGATTGAATCTATTATTCCTTCAAATCAAGTTATCTTTCATCTGACAGTGACAAAGGACAACTACCATTAGATATGATGGGCCATAGATTTCTCTAGCCCTTTTCTGTGTAGATCTAATCTCCAAGCAGATGCTGGGGTGGAAAATCGTAACATCTGCCTTATATCTACTTCTTCTGACAGGATAAGTGTGAGTGAAAGTGCCATAAAAAAACAGCACATCGGGAAAATGATCTACAAGAACATGTTGAGGTAGAAAATCATTCCAACATCTGCTGGGAGATTATGTAGATGCTCCTTCCAGCTGTTGGCTATAATTAATATGGTCCAGCATCTTCTCCTCAGAATTTTTCTTTTACAGCAGTGCGACAAAAACATTCTTTGACAGATATTGGAATCTGATTGCATCCTGTAAGTACTCTCTACTAACTGCATTACCATTGGCTTATACATTCTTTATACAATAAACTAGGTCCAAAGCACCCTTCTACAGTAAATCTACTGTATTTCCAAAGAAAGATTAAAGGAAATGTATTCTCTTGTTCCATGTCATATCATCAACAATCTATATTTTTGAGCCATTAAGGGGCTAGATAAGCTTTCCACATTTGTGTGCAATTCGTCCACATTTGATTCTTTCCCTTCCTGCCATGTGTGACCTAGTAACAGCATAGATGACCTTCGATCAGCTGGAGCCTCCTGTATAGGAATGCTGGGATAGATGTGGAACATCTATTTTCACTCCATGACTGCAACTGATAGCTGAGTGGCTTCAAAACCGCAAATGAATTTTGAAAAGCATAAATTTACATACACATAAATTCTCCTTGGTCCGTGGCAATTCTTGCGCAACTCTGTCTCCCCTAAGTAAGTAGTTCTCAAGCTCAGTTGGTGGTATTCATTACCACATGGTTTTGCTGCTTTTGCAGTGAGTAAAACAGATGTGGACTTGACTCAAAGTGACTCAGTAAAGTCAGCAGATGACCCTGACCACACTTGGATACATAGCCCATGACACTGAATTCTCCAGGAAGCTTTGTGTCCTTGGTTAACTCTATCATCCATCACTTCATTAACTGTTACACAGAGTTGTAGTAACCATACATATACAAATACACCTTCAATATCATCATCTTGAACACAATAGCTCTTCTTTGGTACCAATCTTTTGTGGTAACATGAACCATTAGCAATGCTTCACACATACAGCAAATGTGTACAATAAAACACCCATAAATGCACCAACATAGCTGCATTCACAAATGGTCCCCCCCCCCCCCATAATCTGTGTATGCCCTAAAATGTCTCTTTAGTTGATTGCACAATGATACAATTATAACATAATATAAGCTTATGTTTCACACAGCAATGTAGAAAGCAGTATTTCTGAAAACCAATGTACTGTTTTGCATTCATACCTACTTGTGCTCATGTTTTTTGGATTTCGGGGGTTTCGTATTTTGTGCCAAGCTTTCAGAAATACTGTTTCATGACTATTACACTCAACAAGACAATCAATATCGTAATGAACAAATTCAATAATGCCACAACAATACAAACTTAATAATATAATTGAAATCATGAAACAAAGTTCTTATTTAGTCACACTTGAAAGGTTCATAAAAGACCTATCTAAATGTCAACATCACAGTGATGTAAGCAGGACAGACAGTCTGGAAACATCGTCAGTGTACACGTCATTTCCTCCCCAGTCTAACTAAGTAAATATAATTATACGCACATATACACCTCTGTTATAACCTAATATGTAACACACACACAGATATCACTTATCAGTGAGAATATTCGCAAGCATGTACTTCAATACTATAGCAACAACGATTAATTTTTTTTCCAAATATATAAAAACCTTAGAACATAGGGTGAAGAATTTCAGAGATGGTGGGGAGGGGGGCGATTATTTTTTCCTACAGTATCGTTGCGTTTACGCGCAGGTTTCTTTCAGATTTCTACCAAATATGAAGAGATCTCTTACCTGTCTAGTCTCTGACACTGGAAGTGAATGGAGGAGAGCAGCAGTAGACAGCCGGTATTGTCTGGTTCCTGCCGCCAGAGCTGCATGCAGTGGCGCTCCGCGGCCTCGTAGTCACCGGCCTGGTACTCCTGATGGGCCAGCTCTGCCAACCCTGGAGACATCGAGAGCGAACAGGCGAGTCAAAGTCCGTTCGTGGAACGGCTCTGAGATTGTGCAAAAGGTTTCTGCGCAGTTCCTATCAGACAGTGTCGTCACCAGAAATTATTTCGGCCCGAAAATATCACCTCGGACGTCATTGTTCTCGCCTTTCAAATTTTCATCATGTCGGCCCCCGCGAGTGATGACCGGCTCAACTTTGGACAAGTTTGAGACACCGGAAACTAGAACTTACGTAATCTAACTCGGTCTAGAAAAAATATACTAACCTGTGGGATCTAGCTTTGCTTCCGCTGCTGTCATTTCCGGCATATTTTGGGCTGAAAACGTGTGAAATTGTGTCGTCCAGACTCTGCCCACCGGCCTGAACTCTAGAGAAGGTAGAACACAACACAGCCGGCTGTTGTACGCTGCTTAGCATAAATAAGTCCGCACGAAAAGTAGGTCTATTTCGGCAAAATATGGGTTTTCTCAGTACAAATCCGTAAAATCCTATTTAGAATATTCGTATGTATACGTATGTATTTACTTTGATACTAAAACTCACAAAGCTACCCTTTAATCTTAAATATTGAGGAACAAATTAGATTACGCGGATGGATATAGGACATCATGAATTGTGATGATGCTAATCGCCCTTGCTCGCTAGCTTCGGAGTATCCATTTTTAGGGGCTATTTGTTCATTATTATGCAAATTTATCGTGCTTTATTATTCAGTATTTTTAGAATTATACCAATCTTCTTTTATCCTAGAATCTGTGGAGTAGCAAGAAGTTCCTCTGCGTGAGAACATGTTTGAATATTCGGGTAAAACCGGCAGTTCGTTTGCCAAAGGACGAGTTCGGAGGAAGAGAAGGAAAGTCACGTGACCTACGTGAGGCCAGATGACGTAGGTGACGTCATGACATCGTGACTTTTTCCCGCGAAAATAATTAAACTTGAAGAGCTCTTTTGTAGTTTGTGGGCTCTTGTTCCCTGATATTGGAAAGTAACTGTAACAACTCGGCCTACATTTTAGAGGCCTTCAGAGGACTTGATTCTGGTGCCTAAGGTGGTAGAATCACAGCCTCACAGCACTGGTCTCTTCAATTCAGGTAGATTCAGGTAAAGTCCTTGGATAAGTTTGTAACTTTAAAGTTTTTTATAGGTGCTTGAGGTAAGGTAGCCATGTGGCACCAACTGTGTTTGTTATGGGGTTAGGCAGCAGAAGAAGGTTATAACTAGTCTCCATCTATTTGTTGCCAAATGCTGGTCAAAAAGGAGATTTCGACCCTCCTTTATTTATTTTGAAAAAAATTGGGATCCTCCCATTATCAACCTGTTTAGTCCAAGATAATGTACAAAGCACTTTGAATTTAGGGGGTGTCAATATCTCCAGGCAGATGTATGAAGGAAGATTGTAATATTAATGACATATTATTGAAAGTGCCTCATTTCATGCAGTACCTATCCCATCCACCAGGGGACATCCTAGGACTGATGCGACTTCCCTGTTGTTCTTATTCCATTGATCCAACTGATCAGTTGCAGTATGTCAATATTTTCCTCCTACTGTCTTCCCAATGGCTATGTTGATCATATGAACTATAAATTTTGCAACATCCAATGGGGTCATCATGAGTAGTTTTGTGGGACATGCTTCAGGTGTCAGTGACTGGGTGAGGAAGGAACAACAGGGTTCTAATCATTCCAGTCTTTGAAGGATGGTTCCCTATAGACTTGTCGAACCCTGAGGCACACACAAACACAAAACGATACCTGCATTTATTTACGCCCTATATTGAGCATGAGTTGTCTTCCTGACAACTGTGTCCCTGCTTTGCAGCTTAAGACCTTCATGCTTCCTCACATGGTTTTATACCATTGACCCATGAGTCAGTAATGTGGTAATGCAGCTGTCAAGAGAACATGAACTAATTCTGTCAAATGAAAACATGATGATTGTGATGTCTCATACTTCTGGGTGACATTGATTTTGTCACAAACAAGGCAACAGTTTATTTCATCGGTTCTGGTTTTTTTTAATGAACCACAAATTGTAAAATTCTGTGTGACATTTTTTTGGGGGCTTTTTTTTTTTACAAACTGAATGTAACATGATACAGCCAATTGATAATGAAAATTAATATTTACAGTCATAGTCCTATACTGAAGTTTTGACTTCTGTCATATTTTTCATAATTTGTTATACTGAAGTTTTGTGCAACTTTGATTTGTATCTTAATTAAGATACTGTAGCTATTGTACTGTTGTAAATATGTATTTTTTCAATCCCAATTGTCAACATTCAGAGGTTTGATCTGATACTTGAACAACTGGCTCTGTAAAATATACAGTGTAAAAATACTCAAGCTCTCCCATATTTTTTTTTTTAAAGGGCCAAGGTTTTCATTAGAACAGCCCTTTCGCGGGGGGTTCTTTTTCTAGAACTGGCATACGCTCTATTGATAAGCAGTATGATCCAATGTAATGACATACATGTACACCCAACTTTATTTAGATAACCAAATCTGGGACAAATGTTGTCATGAAGCTGCAAAAATTTATTATCATAGATGGAAAAAAGTCCTGTACGTGTTGTTGAATGATTCAGTATGAGTAAGTGTTGATAAAATGTTTATCGTAAGGGGGCTTTATGGTACCGTAGCAGCAAAGCCTTCTGTGTGACGTTTTGCATGCGGTGACTCAGACATGCAAATAGCGCATCCATTCATTGTATATTCATGTTAGCTGTAATGTCACATATTTTATATTTTATATTTATTTTTAACAAAATAAATGCTATCAGTCCCATATTACTTACTAGTAGTACTTGAAAAGTCTTATGCATATGCATTATCAAGGCCTTGATCTGGTAGGTTTGATACACGTCTGTGTAATTATATATAATCTAAAAACCCCTTGTAGCCATGGCTGATGTCACTTTTATGCTGTAACGTTCAATACTCGTATTGATATATCGCAAATGCTGTTATTACCATCTACAAGTAGGAAATATATCCCAACCAATGACTCAGGAAATCCCAAAGAAGATATAGCTGAATATCTTGGGGAAATCTGACACTAGGCCAGCTGCAGACTGAAAATTCTTGTCTGATAGCACCATACTCCCCTTCCCCACCCTTTTCCTTTTACCCAGACAATTTGTCTTTGGCACCTCTGGGCTCTGATTGGTCCATTTGGGGGAGCTTCCAAATATGGGCATGGGTGTACGTCATTTTCTACTCCATAAAACAGTGGCTTTGTCAGTTCTGCTCCAAGCTGCCAAGAGGAACACAGCCGAGGACAAGAGCACAGTGTCGCGACAATACTTCCCCATTCCAGGTACATATTGTTATTCGCTCGCTAACTTACTTTGTCTGTGACAATTCAACAACGTAGTAGAGCTTAGGAAGGAAGAAGACAATGCCGAAATCTTTATTCATCGCAGACACTCTTTGATTTGGAGCGTGGAACATTGTGAAAGACAGGTGTATTGTGTCAGCATGTGGCAGTGTTTTCTGTAGACTATGCAAGGGGCTTTGTGTGATGTCATTGGATTTTCCTTACAGGATCCAAAGATTATGTTCAATTTAGCTTAGCAATTCAATCCCATAATTGAATTGGTTTCAACACATTTCTATATAAGCATGAAGAAGCATGTTACAGTTGACTCTTCTTTGTCTGCAATTGGAATATAAAACAGATTGGCCGGCAATGAAATCAAATCATGGTATGTGGGTTGCATATTATAGTGTGGCCCATTTCAGTGCAACGTTCCTAAAATGGGTGGGCTGTCATTGAGCATGAACACCATGTCGCCCTCAGAAATGTCCCTTCAAATTAAGTGCCCGAAAGACATGTTTTTTTTTACTGTACCTAATCTATGGTTGAGGGACCCTAGTAGGTTTGGTGTTGAAAAACTGGGTTAGTAGTTGAATTTTAATGCCCAAATATAGTGAATTTGGGGACCTAGGTCTTTGACACCACACACCTGCCCAGTGAAATGTCTTGTGCTACTGCTTTAAGGCAAAATTGCTCTATTTTTGGCTAATGTCATTTTCCATGCATGACCCTGGTCTACATTTTTAGAAAATGGTTTCTTTGACAGACCTGCACTGTGCATTTCCATAATGTTATCAGAGCACTATGTCATGAAAAAATGGTCCAACGGTGACGTAACTGCTTTTCAACAGTGCTCAACTTTTTGGGCCCGTATTTACCCTTTAGACTAGAAAGAATAAGTTGAGTGAATGGTTAAAAGAAGGTCCTTTGTTGTGTGGTATGCTGTTTAACCAGTCAATAACCCTTTTCTGTGGGCTGCCAGCTAGGCTTTAGCCATTAGACATTTGTACTTGTGCTAAATGTGCTGTACTTTACACAATACACAATCGTCTGCATTCTTTTCCAAAGACAGTTGCCCACTTAACTACCATCCTTAAGAAGCCTTGACAGAGCGAAAAGTCAACAAGAACCAATGATTTTTACATTTTTAAGAATAGCTGTTATTTTCTAACTAATTGTTTCTACCGGGTACATACTAAACATCATGGTACATTGTAAAAGTCAAATCATGATTTTAATGTTAAAAAATTTAGGAATATATTTTTGTAATGATTGTGATTAAATGTGGACTTTTCCTCAGGGTGTTCAGACTATCCAGAGTATTACCATAAAACTGGAGAGGACAATACTCAATTACCACACTCAAACTCATTAAACCGTTGTCTTTCCTATGCATCTGCAAGAAGTTGTCTGAGCTATTAAAAATTGTGGCATGACCTGTTTTATCTCTCCCTTCACATTATCATTGAAATGTAGAGGAGTAGGGATTCAAATTAGCATAGATAATGATGTGGATCTAGCTTTCAGATAAGCTACTATCAACATGACCAGGCAAAATTCCTTCTTTGGATGAGTGCAATCACTACAAACATGTCTTGGATAATCAACTTCCTGCCATCATTATCCTCTGAGATTTACAAAGCTCTGTCCTCCCCATCCTGTCAGGAAAGGGAATTCTGCATGGGAGCAGGCACCAGTTTTGAAGCCCAAACAATTCTTATCAGTTTTGTAAACATCTCAGTATTCTTACCTGTAAAAGCCAGTGTCGAGTGACACTCATACAGGTGATTATCCTGTAAATGGTAAAAAGCCTTGTCTGAAAAGAACAACGTTTTTTTGTACTCTATTTGTCTGAATGTCTATTGGTTTTAACTGAGCACTTGAACACTGCGCTAATTTTCCATCCCTCCCAATTTTTAAGGGCCGCATGTGCTTAATTCTTCATATACATTGTAGACACCTGTTCTTGCTACTATTGTTTCCATTCTACAGGGGTGCCCCACCCAAGCTAATTGAAAAAATGATGATGAAGCAGTAATTGGTCATTTCCATAAAGTTACCTGTAAAAATTAGCATCCTGTCAAGTGTCCAGTTTTTCTGGATCATTTGCATTGTAAGTTTATTTACCCCTATAATTGTAACTTACTCAGTTCGTATATAATCTTATACCCAAGTGTCTCACTCTGACCCAACATTGTATTAGAAGAAGTCACTAAAAGAACTTAACTTTGCCAAGAAGGTAATATTTTTTCTTGACTGTGTGCTTGGGAACAACATAACTAGAGAAGTTGATGATAGATCTTTATTGTATTTAGTGTGATGGTTACGAGGCAAAATGAAGAAATGATTCAGTTATTGGCCCCCTAGCAGCTTTCGTTTGTACAGCAGCAGAACTTCTGATATCTGACATGTTCTGTGCATGCTATGGTTGTGACATTTGAGTGGTAGATTAAGCTATTATTTTTTGTATCCTTTTTTTCTTTACATCATGTGACATGAATACCTGGTAGTCCAAAAATCATGTTGGAATGTGGTTGAGTTGGTATTTTGGATAGGTAAAGTTACTAGCCAGAAGGCGGCATTCCACATTTCCGCTGGACACAAACCTGTTGTTGGTTGCACTGTCCCCAAAGCTTCCTTTGCCATTTTCTGTAAGTAACTTTTTAACCTACTTTTCTGAATGTCCTTTTCTGTGAATGCCAAATTACGTATATTGAGTAAATGCACAACTAATTATATATATATATATATATATATATATATATATATATATATATATATAATCAGAGTACAGTGCAACAACCTGTACTTGTTTTGTTGTCAATGAATCAAAATGGATACTTGAAATTTCATGGCAGCAATCTTCTTCAAGTTACCCTCTAGATCTTATCCCAGACACATTTCTGTTCAGATTGGGCCAGTTTACGCAAGGCAAAAAATGACTTGTCCTAAAAATGTCCATGCAGCGTGTGTCCTAGGACGCTTTTTTGTCCGTGAAAAAATGAAAAAAAAACGCAATATGTCACATCCAGACATGCCACGACTCATTTTTTTGCCTCCTGTAAACCGGCCCTATGTGACCAGGTGGCTTGCATAGAGTTAGACAACATCAACGGGTAGTATGTGCCAGCAGGTGGCACAAATAAGTCACCTGTACAGTATGTCATTGTGGTCATTTCTTTGACCTGGTGTAATTACAGGAAACATGGCCTTAGGTGTTCCTGCCATCTGTATTTATTTATTCAGAATTTCACAATTGTTTTGAAGTACAGAATGTAGTTTTAAAAGGACCTTGGTTTATATCCTTCTGTTGACAAAATAATGTGAAAAATGTCCTTACCAGTGTTCCATGTAGTCGCATTTGAGCTGCGTGTGTGTGTTGTGGTTAGTGAAAGAACTATCATAGACTTATAATGCTTGTGGTTGTTAAGTGTGTTTTCTAGCAGTGCCCATGGAATTTGGCAGTCCCCTAGGTGTCCAGTTAATCTTAATGTCTTCCAATCATTGTTTAGAGCTCCAATCCACAATGTAGATAAAAAGATTGGCCAAAAATACAGTAGGTTTGATTTGCCGGATTGTAGTGTACAATAAGCATATTTAATGAATTTCAAATACCTTGATAAAGAGGAAGAAAGAAACAGGAACTTTCTTTGCCTGGAATCCTTTTGATTCTATTTCCATCAGACAGGAAGTATTAATATGCAAAACAGTCTCCAACCAAACATCCTCCTTTTGTACAAAGTTTGGCGCCGGTCCAAAACTCTACAACAAAAGAAGAGGAAGCCACAGCATGCCCCTGTCATCTCGTGTCAGATGGAAAAGGAAGCAGGCCCATTGGCCCAACATGACTCAGCTTGTGACTCAGATCCCTGAAGGCTGCCCTTGAGGATGTCAATCATAGTTTTCTGGGTCATCAGAGTTCAGTTGAGCTATGCAATTAATTGATATCAAAGCTGTCAATCATTGTGGAGCAAGCTATTTTTGCTAACAACTTGGAGAATCGTTCAGATAATATAAAGGAAAGAGTTTTATTTTTCCAACAGCCCGCATGAAACTTTCATTGTGGCATCAATATCATACAGCGACCAACAGCAAATGTGTGTCGGTCATACGGGTTGCATGTTTTGATTTGTAGTACTTTTTCTTGAGAACATAACATTTTCAGCATAGCATTTGGAATTTTAGTCAAAGCAGCGGTTGATGAGCAGCGGCGCATGGAGTACAAACTCAGACCCAATCAAAGATTCTCTACTCTACTCTTGAAATGTCCAGAAATAAATGAAATATGGTTGTTGGCATCAACTGTAAATTCTGCAGAAACCAGGAAGATTGTAAATTTTGGCACAGTTTATTTTGGCAGATCCTGGCGCCATGTTTTCTATGGTGCTTATCAGTAAGGACCACGTCAGTCTTCAGTCTTCACTGTATTTATTAAGATAGCCAGATGGGTAATTACTGCACCCGTCATGACCAAAGTCATTGTTAAACAATAGCTCACAATGCCCTGGTGTAAAACCTTTCAACGTGATGTACAAAGGCAGCAATTACGTAATGATGTATTACAGTTTGATTAGGCGTGTGTGTAGACTGACTCCAGACATCACGCACTCAAGTCTCTGGTGTTTGCAGCCAGGGCTTAAAATACCTTGAAGTTCCTGCAATCTGACTGGAAACTCTTGGTATTTCAAAAATATATTACGATTCATCAAATTCAAAAGAACACTCATGAGACTTTATATGAATAAATCAAAGCAGAAAAGAGAAGCAAAGCATTTCGAATCCTGTTTCTGTCAATTAAGCCATTTGGCTGAGCTCCAAGGAATGGAAAATATTTCGTTTGTAGAAAAATTTGTTTGTATATGTCACTGTTGGGAGCTAGCTTTCTGACAATGTTCAACAGTATGGCCCTGTATAACCTACAGTGTAAAGATAGCATGAATGACATGATTCAGTGATGAGCTCTTTTATTCATTTGAATATCACCATATGACTCAAAATGTATTATGACTCACCAAAGCATAGAAACTGCTATTTTCACAAGGTCCTTACTTTAAATTTGATAAGCTCCTTAAGTAAGTATTCCAATATATTGAAATAGTCATTTCTAAGTTTGAATATTCCAAGATATTTTCAGTCTGAGTCATCTTTGAAGATGATGTCATGCGCCAAGTCCGTGACACAACTGGTGTTGCGCAGTTCAAGTCTCTTGAGGTGCCTGTGAGAATGTCTGAAGTGTAGGTTTCAACTCAAGAATTTGTGCAGCTGCCATGGTTAAAGGGAGGCCAATTATCTAAATCATCTAAGACCCATCATGGCTCCTGGCCAGCTATGGGGCTATGTATGGGGTTTTCAGGAAAACCACCTCTTTGGATCAAGATTTTTTAAAAGTTGCAGTCTGAGTGTTTTTTTTTTAATGTCCCATGTGCTTCATAAGGAATGTTGCTTGCAGATGGTTATGTTTCCCTTTGCGAGGTAACAGTAAAAAAATGCTTTTTTTTTAAATTGAGACAAAGAATCCCTTTTGAATCTGAAGAAGAAATGTTAATAACTTGATATATCATGGATTTAAAAATGGTAAAAGATGCTAAAGGTGATAATTGTTAAAATCACTAATAACTAAAACTTTGTTCTTTTTTTAAAAATCCGGACAATGGGTCCATTTCAAATCTTAAGAAGAAATGCTAGTTTCTCTCTATATAATGGATGTAGATATGGCAACAGATGGGAAAAGTGGTAATTGCTAGTTTTCAAACTATATTTTATGTTACAGTTCAACAGGCATGATTATGTTGCTCCTACATCCTGTAATGTTACGTTCTTTGTTGAAATGGCCCCAGAATGACCCACCATCTGCTGCCCCCCCTGTAGTGACATATAGAAGGGAAGTGATGCAAACTAGTGGGTCTTCGGGGAGCCGTTTGGGACCGTGCTTCTCTTTATAGCCTTTCATGGGGTCATCAGACTAACTGCAGATAGGAGTCTGAATTTATGGAGCAATTAAAGCTGCCTTTTACAACCGAGAGATAGAATCATTTTCATAATAATTTTTCCTTCCTGAATGATTCTCCAGCACACGGACTCATTCTCATGATGTTATCCGGTTATTGTTCATACCTTGTCAACTTGAAAAGTATGGAGCATAAAAATTGTCTGGTGCACTCAGAAGTACGGCACTTCACGGATGATAAATTGATACAAAGAATTGGTATGACGATGAAACTTTTCTGACATAGTGACAACACGACATTCTTCAACATCTATAAACTGCAATAGAAACTCTACAACTGGTTAAAACTCACAGATTCACTCCTGTTATGAGTGACATACATCACTCTTCTTCTGTGTTACTGGAATGAGCTGGCAAGACAATTCTGGTACATCTAGCAGGAAAAAAATGGTTGAACTTGTCAAAGTCACTCACCACAGGAACGGTTATTGTCCAAGAAGATCACTTGACTGCACAAATCATGAAATAATTTGAAGAAAGCATTTATAAGAAGACAGTTTGTAAGAGTGAATGTCATTAAGTAAGAATACTTTGGCACCACCTCCCTATAACACTGCCAGCTGGGCTCCACCCAATGGAAGGCCACATCTTTAGCAGGTCAGGTCTTCAGCACCACGGACAGTGATGACCTCCAGGACCATCATGCTTTGTACATCCTCACCCTTCTCCTAGCCTTTACCTTTTAGTACAATGCGTAGAGAGGCATGTTTCTAACTGCTGTGTACAATATGACATACCATATAATATATCCATCAGCAACAATAAAACTGATATAAAGTTTATGTATCAACTTGTATCTGACACTAATAGAATTGTATCCATTCTAAACCAGTCAAATGATGTGGCAGGTCCTAAAGAACACCTTTGACAGAAATCGCCACCTTACAGACATTTTAAAAGCCAAATGGTAAAAGAGGACATTATGAATGCCATCAGCACCAATAAAACTGGTTGTCTGATACAGCAATTGCTATGCAGGGACCTGTAAAACTTATCATCTTTGCCCCTCTCCTTTTTGAAAAGCATGATTTTGATCCTCACCCATATCACAAAGTCATTTTTATGGATACACGACACAGGGTGAACAGGAAAATCCATGAATTTGCACAGTCGCTTATCAGCACAGACAAGGACTGTTCCCATTACTTTTGTGTCAAAAGCTCAGGCAATGCAGGACGCATTTTGATAGCATTAATTTCCCATGTCAGGGCCATAGAAATGCAGGTCCAGAATACAAATTTTATTTTTTTTCCTTCTAAAGGCTCTTTTAATGATTGATTGTTACTGAAAGATTTATGAAGTGTAAGTCCAAATTGAAGCAGGCTAGGAGGACAAATTTGATTCTAAAGGCCATTCCTGCCAGCATAATCTCATCTGGCTGTCTTTTTTGCAGCACATTAACAACACCAAGGTTGAATCTGTCTGCTTTATTCAACTCACCAAGGAGGTTACATGAGCACCTACTCACTTTAACCCCCTCTAACTAATCTCTGTTAATTCCGATGTAAGTAAAGATGAAAAAAACTGTCTTATAGACACATAAAGGATATGCCATACAATATTACTTAATGTAAAATGAAGACTCTATACCAGTATCGTAGGTACATTTTCTTTCCAATTGATTGATGATAATTTAACCATAATAGCTATTATTAGAATAATTGACTCGTAGTAAAAAGAGGAAGCAATTTAACCCTAATGGTTCTGCAGAACTTTTATAAAGTTTTAATGGAGAAAGAAGAAGTCATAATGTATCTATAATTGGGTAGAATGGTGCCATTTAGTTCTGAACAATTTAATGTAACACCAACACGAGCAAGATACTACTGGTAGCAGTAGAACTAGTAATATTGAGGAAATAAAAATATGCATTTGTGCGAATTTGGTGAATAATGGGGAAATTTTGACTTGTTCATCTTAAGTACTTAATATCAGTGGAAAATTTCTTTTATTTGGCGCCATAAAATATTCTAAGTCTGAAGACTGACTCAAAAAGACATCTTTGAACTTTAGAATTAGGTTTACAAGGAAACCATGGTTGGCAAAATAATCAAGAAAAATTGATTCTGCATGCTTCAAAATCTATACCTCTCAAAAATCCAACAACTAGATCTATGGTCTGGTGTTCTTTCATATTGCATATGCAGCTAGCATTTATTGGAGTCTTTTTTGATGACCGACAATGATGCAATTTTGTCCTACTTTCATGAACGACAGGAAAAATCAGGGCAACTTCTGCATATCTGAAGGTCAGAATCAGCAGGAGAAACCGTACATGAGGGTCTGCATGGGGGGTCCCGACAACAATTTACCCTGAATTCAGAATAACCCCCTACGTATTACGCTAAATCAAGGAAGGCAATTACGCTTAAGTTGGTCGCCTTTCTACAAATTACGTAATACTAGATAAGATGGTTTTCCCTACGTGTTAAGGGAAATAAAAATAGGCTGCCTACGCCTTACGTAAAAGAACATGCAGACCCTCGTACATAAATATGCATCAGTCTTTCTCACCCATTTTCGGCTGACATTTGCCCCCGTGCTGAATAATTCAGTGTAGATCTCTCTTCTCACCATTTTGATTGTAAAATCTATAATACTGCGCCCCTTTTTAATCTTCAACTTGTCTTAAGTTTGCTGGGGAATACAACCAATATTGAAAGTTTTGAATCCATCTTTATTTTCAATGAAGGAGTATAAAAGAGGGTTGAAATGTGGGAAAATTTGCATAAGCTGGTAATGTATGGAGGGCAGCTATGATCAATCTCAATTTAAAAATCTAATTCTTTTTTTGGAAATTGGTGTCTATAATACTGAGCCTCTTTTGAACAAATATTTAATAACTTGACATAAATCTGCTAGGACATATATAATACAACATTGAAAGTTTTGAATCCATCATAATTTTCAATGAAGGAGTATAAGAAAAAATTAAGCTTGAAATGTGGGAAATTTGCACAAGCCGATAATGTATGGCCATAATCAATCATCAATTTAAATATCTAATTCTGACAGTTGCCTGTAATAAGATCAGCGCTCTCAGGTTTATTGAATTAAGGATATAGTTCCTCTATTGCTGCATTAGTGTATTGTCTTAATAGATGCTAATATGACAGGAATGATTATTGTATGCCATGGTGATTCCTTAATTTCGTTGCAGCCATCGCAAGTCATTAGTTTTTCTCACCGTTGAATGATGTAAATTGCACCTGTTATTCCTGATTGCCCTGGGCTCCCACCAGAGGGAACTTCCTCTTATGCTGCTCACGAAGCTGCCGATTGATTCCATCCATCAGAACTCATGCCCCAAATGCCCTTCGCAAATTTGCAATGCTTTCCCTTCCCCAAAAGCAATTTAATAATTGTTTTTCATTTTGGAAGTAGGAAACACCTTCCAGTTAAATGCACAACAAACAAAATTCCTTCCTTGAAGCTTTGTTTTTTTTTCGCTCCAGGGTTGATCTACTTCCTTCTTTTCTACAATGGAGCAGTCCATACTTCCTGTATCATTATTGATTCAGTCTAGTCAACACTGGAAGTTTATTTAGACATTCCTACATACGTTTGGGTCACATCAGATCAAATTAGAATTTTTGTTATTTTGGGTTCCTGTGTCATGAAAAAGCCAACTGATCTGAAATTTGGTATTGGGGTAGCTTGAGCACTAGAATGGAAAATGGGTCACTTAGACCAGTCCATTTTGCATAGATAGGGGTGTTCTAGGAGAGTCCATTGCTGTATTAGGGGGACAACTTTTTTTTTAAAAATCCATTTTACTACTGTCAGCATTTTATTTAATGGTCAATGTTTCTATTCCTTTTCAGGTCCTACTAGTCCACAACTCTAACCACCAACATGAGCGACAAGCCTGACTTGAGCGAAGTTTCCAAGTTTGACAAGTCCAAGCTCAAGAAGACTGAAACATCAGTCAAGAATACACTACCAACTAAAGAAGGTAAGTTGTAAAAGTAGAAAAGTTTCTTGAACCTCCTTCAAAGACTAATAGAACTCTCTGTACACATCCAAATGTTTTATTCAACTGACTTTTTGGTGACTGTTGCCTTCTTCTATCTTTTTTTTTGGATGTTTGATATCTTACCCAACCTTACTCTATACAGTTAGTAGATGAAAAATCATGCTATTAATGAATGGAGTATCAATTTCATTTTCATTTTGGTTATATTGCTCTCTGTCACGCAAAAGGAAAATCTTTCAGCAGCCATGTATGCCAGCTCTAAAATTTTGGCAGTAATTCATGCTTGGTGGTATCTCAATCATTGTATGATGCTTAGAGATTGGCGGATGTTTGCAGGTGCCCAACCCCTGTCCAATGTGATTAGCTGGATTTTCAGGCAAAAATACGCTCCACAGTCTCTGTCGATGTTTGAATTCAGCAACCAAGCTTCTGGCGAGCAAGAAATACAGCTGAATTTTGTCTTCTGTATGACAGGCATATTCGATATAATATTCAGTAAGCTTTAGCAGCCAACACCCTTGACTTAGCCTGAGTGTTGTTATTGATTTTAGAAGGTGTTGAATCCTCTTGGGCCTTGTCACAAATGTGTCACACTCGTTTAGCGTATCAGACATCAAATTATGCATTCCAGTAAAGGTCCATTTGGAAATATTGATCTATGTTAAGGGTGTGGTTGGAGGACTGGGATATCCTGTTTCTTAAGGTTAGATACAAAGCTATCTTGTGTTTTTATTGTATCATTTTATCAGTCAGATGAATTTTATCATATGTTGAGATATTGTAAAAAAAAAGTCAAAAGATGAACCCCTTTAAATTCCTATATCTCTGTTAAATATTTAGAGTTTTAGGGAATATAATGTATTATTCATTATTGTGAATTTCTGGCTGATTCTGTTTTTGCATTTCCCCTCTGGCCCCCTCTAAGCAACAGTCATGTATGTGGCAGGAACTTGAAGACAGGAATTGAGATAACCTCATTTTGGAACCTTTGACCTAACTCCCTTTTCAGTGTCTCCAAGGTAGTGTAGAAACAAGTGTAGAAACACAGATGGGAAAACACACACAAATAATACCTCCTGTTTTATGGAGGTGAAATCAACAATTTTATAATTAAAATTTTGCACTGTGACATTTTAGGAATGTTTTCACTCACTCACTATCCATTGTTTTCTTGTTATCATAACATTCATCATGTAACGTTAACATCTTTTTGTTGGTCTTTCCCCTACAGCTATTGAACAAGAAAAGCAGACTGTTCAACAGCAGTAAGATGACGTCTGCGGCCGCCCAAGTTTTTTACAGCTGTAGTCAAGCAACCATCCAGCCAATCCAAGTTGCCATCCACTAAGTGTCTTTCCTGCATCATCAGTCTGGCTTCCCACAACTTCAACCAGAACATGCTTCCCCCGGCTATAACAATGGCACCAGCAAACACAAACTTGTAGCCGTTTTCCGCATTATGCAACCGTAAAAGCCATTCGTATTTGTAAAACTTCTTGGGTCATCTGAATGTACTTCAAGTGCTGTTACAGCAGTGTTGAGTGCAACCATTCAGTGTAACATAAACATTTAAATCATTTTACCTTGCAAGTGTTATAGATTACTTCTTCTTATACCAATTATATCAAAGCCATTATAGTCTACAAACATTGACTTCGCACATGTTTATAAATAATTGCCTTTCCTTATTATTCTACAATTCAGTTGAGTCAAATCTCTGTTACATTCGTTCTACATAGATTATGCCAATGAACTATTTGTCAGTAATTAACGGATATTCTACAATGCATTTTTTAACATGTTTTTGTACCACCAAGCGGATTGTTCAATCAAAACAGTTGGAAGAAGTTGTGGCATTGTAACAGTAGCATGTTAGCAATGTTCAAGGGGTTAAGGTTCGTAACAGTCAAATAAGTTGTAATAGGTGATGTACTTGATTGAAAGGATGATTCTGGTGTTGAATGCCAGAAAGTTGTTGATGCCACTTGATGTGACTGTGAGAAAGGTTCCAAAAGTCCCCAAATATCTATTGTACTGTGAAAGACTGTAGAGTCCAAGAATACAAGTCTTTGTGATACATGTGGTAGTTTTTGCTGCCCTTTGTTCCCAGGTCTTGAACAGTTGATGGACAAACATTGATATGCAACCATTCTTAGACTATTTGTGCAGAATAGGGCTATGTAATTGTTGTCTCTGTCAGAAATGGCTCTAAATGCAACCAGTTTAGTCCAATTGTTTCAGTTATCTGTGCACTGTTGTAATGATGACACATGACCATGTAACCAATCATGAAAGTGGAATACTAATTTCAATGCTTGATCAATGTGTTCCAAAATTGAACTTCTTGCTGCATTAAAACATCCTTTTTTTGAAGAAAAAATATTATTCAGCTGTGTGTCTCACTTTTAAAGTAGTGTTTAGGCCATGTTGATTTGATTATATGGATGACATCCTCCGGGAACTCCAAAACTGATGCGAGCGAGCGAATAAAAAAAAAAAGTTGGCCAAAAAAAAAAGTTGCCTTCAGTATGAAATCTAAGTGGCCAGGAAGGTTGAACATAGGACTAAACACACATAGTATGGTATACCATGATACTCTGGACCTGAATTTTCTGTACTGGTACCTCTCCCAACCAACAATAGATTTTTTTTTTCTTTCCGTCCTTTCACATCTTATTCTTTGACTTTAAATTCATTTTGGCATTCTATATATGGCATTAGTTATCTGTTTTCAGTCTACGGAATATTTGTGCTCATTTCACAGCTGCTTTGCACAATTTACTGTGTGGTCGAAAACTTTTTTTTTTTTTGGAAATGGCCGAAAATTGGTGCGAGCGCGGATGTCATCCATATAATCAAATCAACGTGGCCTTATTAGAAAACAAAGTATGACACAGAATGGCAGTTTCAGTGTAACTACAACGCCTGCTGTTCTTAATATCAAACATTTTTTATATTTCAGCCATACCATCAGGTATGGTGAAATATATTGTATTCGTAATGTTTCTTTCTTCTTTCTTTCTTTCTTTCTCCTGCCAAATCTTCAAATCGAATCAACTCCGCCGTTTTTTAACCGATTGACTTGAAATTTGGCACAAAGGTAGAGTAAGTCAATACCCTCAGGTGTTTTTTTTCATTTTTTTCATATCTGCCTTTGAAATGATTTTATTGAGGTTTTTGTCAATTTTTATGTATATTTTGGGCTCCTGTACCCTGGTATTACAGCCGAATGACATGAAATTTGGTACAGAGGTGCCCTGATCATATGCCCACCCAGATTTGATAACAGTTTTGGTATACGGTACAACAAAATGCTTAATTTTGCGATTTTTGGCCATTTTTTGACAAAAAAAGCACATTTTTGCCTCCTGTACCCTCGTTTTACAACCGAATGACCTGAAATTTGGTATAAAAGTGCCCTTCAATTTTGTGCGCATGAATTCAATAACAGTTTTTCCATACAGTACAACATAATGCTTAATATTGCAATTTTATGGCCATTTTTAGACAAAAATTGGACATTTTTGGCTCCTGTTCCCTCGTTTTACAACCAAATGACCCGAAATTTGGTAAAGGGGTGCTCTAGATATTTATCCAAATGACCCATGTATAATTTTTGGCATGGAACACTTTAAAATGATATATTTGGGAATTTTTTGGGTCATTTTCCAATGGCCAAAGGGGTCAACGACCTCAAGGCCTATTGTTGCATGAGGGAGATGGCTGAAATATGCTGTATTTGCTCTCAAGCAAATGTCGGCCTTTCTAGTTTACCTGGTGTGTTTGAGGCAGGCATCACAAGAAAAAACAACAAGGAAATCTAGTTTTGAAAAAACTATAAAAATTATAGGTTAGGGTTTTGGGGGTTAGGGTGTTGAATGAAGCTCCTTAACAATAGGTACATACTATCATCATTCTGATAGGCAAAACAGTTGGTCACAATAAAATTTCTGTGATTTTGCATGCGCAGAAGAAATTTGGAAGTCAAGCACCGGTGTCACAAAGCAACACGATTTTGCAAAAATATAGCAATGCAATTTTGAAAGAAAAAAATGCAATTTTGTGGGTCAAGCTGGTGTAACAAGGAAATGTGATCTAACAAAAATAAGGCAACATTTTAAGGCAATATGACTTTGCAAAATGATAAGTCAGGCAGTTGAAACCTTACAATAAAAAACTTTCAACATACATTTTGTATAACCAATGAAAATGGATTTTGTATGTGGTATAAGTTGAAAGTGTCAACCATGTATTGATCTCTCTATAGACATTGACCTTGAAAAATCTTTTAATGTCGATGTCTACAGAAAAATCAGTGACAATTGGGTAAATGCCAGTCTGGTGCGCCTTCTGCAATATGAAGTGCAGTTTTCAAAGCTACCGCTGGGAGCGCACCAGCATCAACATCACGCCCATCAACTTGAGAAAGGCTTCTTGATCTTGTCGACCTCTTTCGGTGTCAGTCAGAGACTACTGAAATCAAATTTGATAAACAGGTCGAAAGCCTTCGTCAAAGAAATAACATTCGGAATTTACCAAACGAGGGACGGGAAATGTTTCGGAGAAGGAACTTCGGCTCAGCAGAGCGCCAGTACTGTTCGTATGTTTCCGTGAAAAGGGGGCGTGGTTTCGAGAGAGATATCTACGGTGGCCCATCGATACAATTGCGTCGAGTACGGAAACCATTCTGCCGCCTACGCGCAGGATAAAATAGTGAATGCCTAGCACAGGAAATGATTTATATAGAAGTAAAAATGATTTTCAAAACAACACAATGGTTTTCGTACAAACCACAACAGTTTGCGTACGGAACGGATCTCTTACGCGACTTGATTTCTATGATGCAATGGGCCACCGTAGCTATGAACACATTACCGTGTTTACTTCCCGTCTGAACAGAGCTGCTCACTTCCTCACCAACCTCTGCACGGACCTCTCAAGCTAAGGGCTAGCTGACATTCCAGCTCCGGTAAGTGTGAAAAATACGGCTTAATAAGGTCAAGAACATGGGCTTTCCCGTTTTTCTGCTCACTAGGCTTTGTTTTAAGCTAACTTGAGGCACGAACAGGGACAGATTTTTGTGGTTTGGACCATTTTTGTGCAGACGTTTTCATTCAGGAGTGCTGCCTGAACTTGTTGATGAACCCGTCTGTGCAGAACCCATGGTTTTTCACTTCTGTTGCTCTCCTTTTCCACGTAAGAACGACGCAGCCATGTCTATAACTGAGAAACAGCTCTTGTCTCGAATTGTTTCTTGAAGATTTACTGGATGGTGAAAAGTTAAGCGTGGTTCCTCACACCTTAATTAGTGGAAGAACTGGTCCGTAAAGTTTGGAGGTGGGTGCGGGGTGGGTGGTGTGCTGACATGGCTGGGGAGTTTATAGAAAGGGGGAAAACTCATTTTCTAGTCAGCTTATTGATTCGTACCTTTTACCTCACTAGTCTAACAAAGGCGCAGTCTGGAAAGGTGACAAACCTTTGGACCATTTTCCAGACGGAAGTTCTTTCTCCTTTTGTTCTCGTTTGCTGTTCAAATGTGTGGGCGTCCAGATTACACACATGACATCATGGCTTCTTGAAATATTTTGTACCTTTCGTCTGATTCGAATATTTGCCTGAAATTCTGCCAAAAAGTGCTTTAAACTTCGCATATTTCACTGTTCACATTGCTTTCAGTCTTACAACATTGCATTAGAAGTTAGAGATTTTTTCTCTTCTTCAAGAGGGCAATAACAGATGGCATGTTTTGTCTCTCTCTATTCATGAACTTTCAAGTCCCACAGACAATGTTGTACTGAGACTGTGTAGTGACACTGAATGATTTATAGTTTACAAAAATGTCATAAACACAGACACAGATGCAGATTCACACATAAACAGGCAGGAAGGCCAAAAACAAATGCATGTACTTGAAGAACTAGGCCAAATGTTGGTAACTTTATACTCTATCATACAGGCGTATAAATGATGATGTCATCGGGTTGCAACATGAGAACTTGACGTCCTTTGTCCATGTCTCTGCTGTTTTCAAAGCAAAGCAAAACGTGCATGTTTTATGTTGCCTTGGGTCGTATATAGACCAAGGACTCAGCGTATTTGCACTGCAGTTGTTTTTGTTGTCCAGGGTGTTTGTCTGTACTCAATCCACAGTCCCCTTATCAGTAGGGCCTATATCATGAACCACTCCAGCTGTTTGTGAAGTGTCTGGGGAGGGTTTTGGAGAAAGTGAGAAACACTCACTTATAATTATTGTCAGAATTTTAAACATTCGTGGAAACACAGGAAATTCAGTCCAGTTTTAAATTTTGCCCTCTCCCCAGGCCTTAGGGACCAACCACTAATATTCATATTGGGGAATGCCACCTATGACACCGCAATTATCATTGTTTGTTTTTTTGTTGTTAAAAAAACTGTTGAAAAGACATATTTCTTATCATGTACTTATTGATAAACTAGAAATGTTCAGTACATTTTTACCTGGTAGTGAGACAATTCATGCACTGGTGTAGCTAACAAATATTCTGCACATGAGCAAAGTCATTTTTGTTGTCCAAAAGGTAGCAGAGTTGAGAACATAGGCATAAATACAGTCAAAGGACTGATACATCTGGACTTTGTTGACAGGCAATAACTAAAGACAGGATTCTTAATGGGAAAAATCATGTAAGGGACCACCAAGAAGTGGCCAGGTTGTCTTAATGTAGAGGAGGTTTTGTTGCAGTCTATAGACATTGTAGGTGGCGTCACCGAGACTACACACTTTAACCCTTTCAATACCGAGGACGGGTGGAAGTTGGCTATGGATGAATGAACCATTATGTTCTCTTTCCTCCTTCCATTTACAACCCATAGAAAACGAGACACTGTTACTTAAATGTGTGTTCAGTGTTGAATTACATGTTCCCCAAATAGGTAGGAATAGGGCGGTACAGGTGTACCTGTATTTATGTCACATAACAGTGGTATTCTTGTCACAGTTGTTGTCCATGTGTATGGTGCTGAACGGTTCAGTGCCGCCATAGTCCAGCCTGTTTCTGACCAGGTGAAAAGGTAATGTATTACTATTAGTTGTTGGACAGGAAAGTCTTGTTTGAAGGGGCCTGCATGGGGAGGGGGGTCCTTACAATGATAAGTTCAGTAGGTTAGCCTTAAGAAACAGGGACACCCACTATTCAATAGTTCTCATAAATGATAGAAAAAGTAGTTTGCCTAAATAAAAATCAGTTTCAGAAACTTAGGAGATGCCTGTATTTACACAGTCTAAAAATCTATCTAAAAATACCAGAGATATGAAGTAATGAATCAAACATGCTAAAAACTGGCTAAACATGTCATTCAAATTTTTTTCCTCTGGAATACTACTATTTAAAATTTCATTGCCAAAAATCTTGCATATTATATTAAAATGGACCTTTAAAGCTCAGGATCTTGTTGAGGTGAAAGTTTTCTCATGTTGGCACTTCTGTATAATATTATTGACATGACAAAATTAAAGAGAGACTCCTGTCAAACTCAAAGCCAGAATTTGTACAGATGTTAGGAAATTTTAACAGGAAATTCCAGAGGGAAAAGGGCCAGCAGAAACCCTGGCACTGCCTGTCCCCAGTAAGCCAACATGGCGTCCCAGGCATAAACAGTTTTCTTCTAGTGGCCTTGATTTTTATCAAGTCGAAAGTTAAACCAGCTGGCAGGCAAAGGTTGACCTTCTTGCTATGTAGAATATCTGAGAGGTTGGTTTACTGCACAAGGTGAACTCAGGACTGCCTCTGACCTATATTGTAGTTCTGTACATCGATATGCAAAAATTCAAGATTTTGCTGATTGTAGCACACCACTAGATAAGCATTTTGCCTCAAGCTATACATACAGATGCCAGCTAAAAGCAGCTACTCGGTATGTTGTCTTTGTAGAGCCAAAAATTGTTTCCATGCATTAGTGTTCACAAATGACAATTTGTTGTAGGTAATTTGGTGTGACTTGGTAATGATGTATGTAAAATGCAGTTGACCTTGGTGTGTCTGAGTACTCAGTAGACCACCTGCTCGTATTGTGTTCAAGAGCTGAGTTGTGAATACTGATTGTAGCACTACAGACTTTTGAACCATTTTGTAGTCGCTCAACATCAGAAGGCCTCCCAAATATGTTCTTTCAATCTTTGACATTTGTAAGCTGAAAGTTTAAGACATGGGAAGTGTACTGTAGCAGCCAGACCTATTTAAGTGAGTGTCCCTGAAGAAAGCCATGTTGTCTGGGCTTCATAATGGCAGAGTGTGTGCTTAATCTTATCAGTGGGTAAGATCTATTAGCCAAGGTTACAGACTGCTGAAAGATTTATCCCATATTTTTCTGAAGGTTTGGGACTAAATGAATCATGCATTGCCAAATGATCTTCAAGCAAGTGTGAAGGCAGAAAATCTTATCATTTCAAAGTCTCATTAAAGGGGGATTCCACTCATGAAACGAGTATTTTTCCCATATATATTACACTCTTCGGAATACAAATGCACCCGACTTTTGACTAAATCACCACGACTGACTTTTCGACCAAACACTGTTCTAAACCTATGAACCCCCATGCGGGACCGCTTCCAATTCTCGGCTTTGACCTGACGTCACGGGTTTTCCAAATATGGGCATCCGCACAGATCAAAACACGAAGCAGACGACAAAGTGTCATGGCGGACTCCGGCCGTGCGTGTCTCAGACGAGTTCGACTCAGACGACATTATGCCATACGCATATGAGCCTGAACGTGATTCTGGAGAGTCGGAGAGTAGCGATGAGAACAATCAGCCTGCAGAAGCCTTTGCTGGGACCGCCACGCAACCAGGGGCGGCACGGGACGGCCGGGATTACGAGACGGAGGGTTGCATGCATGCTAGCGCCAAGAAGCATATGGTGCAGATGCGATGACTACAACTGCAGCCTACAGTGTGTGAGTGTATGTGTTGCCACGACCTTCGTGAGCTGACAGATCCCGTGGACCACAGCAACCCCGATCGCAGCGGTATGGGCGTCGGGAGCGGCCGTAGCCAGCTGAAATGCGTCAAGATACACGAGGAATTCCATCCCGTCTCATGAGGTCTGCACTGAAAACTGCACTTATATTATCTACAGTGACAAAATGACTTGAACTGGAAGATGTCAGGGAGCCATTGGGAAATAGGTAAATGTAGATTTTGTGTTTCTGTTCCATTTATTTTGCACGATCTGTGTGTGGGGTCGCACGATGGTGAGCTTACGGAAACATAGCCACATGTGGTCGAATTTGTGACCTGTATATAAATCTAGCAGGACTCGAAATACTGTTTTTTATATACCTGCACTGGTGCAGGTAGCATTGAAAATTACCTGCACCAGACAAAATTTACCTGCACCATTCTGAACTTAGTAAGTATGAATCATACTACAATTTTTCAGGAACCTTTTTTCACTACAGTATATTACCTGATATGTTGTGCACCTAAAAGTTTTCAAACCTCGTTTCCGGTTTTTTGTGTGAAGAAATGGACAGTTTTGTGATAACTTGTGCCACCAATTTAGTGTGAAAAGTTGGAAATGTTTGGAGGGGGGCTGTTAGGGCAATACCAAGATCCGAAAATAACCAGATTGAAACAAAGTGGCAAGAAGTGTACTTGTTGCAATCTTTTAATACAAAAAAAAAAATATAACATTACAATTTACATGCATTTTTGTTTCTCCCAGAATCTTACAACTGTGAGCGTACAGACAGTTTTCGTGCTGGGTCCACAAGAATCATCTTGGGAGATCAGTGCGGTGCATGGTTCCAGCCTGTGCAGTCACCAAAATAAGACAGACTTATCCCTCTAAAGATGAGACTAATTACATAGGACATTTTCATGTTAAGATATTTCGCCACCACATGTTCAATTGCTAAATTGATCTGACGTTAAACCAGAGAGTGAGTTTTTACTGTTAGGGTTATCCATTCTTGTTAAGCTTGGGGTTAGAATTAGAATAAGGGTGAGGCTTTACTGCTAAGATAAAACAATCTTGATAACAGTGTTACACAGTTTCCACATTATTTGCACTATAACAGGTGCATTCAACCAAATGCGGACATCTATCTACCCCTCACCTGTATAAATTTATCTACCTATCCATGCTTTATACAACAGGCCAAATAGAAACCTTGAAGTAAATTAAGTATCCTTATTTTCATATTCCTTTGAACTAGATATACAGCAAGAAAGACATGTATATCATATCAATATACAATTACATTTCTGTGTAATTTTCACAAATAGGCAGGGAAAACTTTGGTGGATACACATATATTGTTGTAAAACAGCATTTGTTTCTGACATATGTAGGCAGGATATTTATGAATAAAATGATCCACTGGATATACAATGGGAACTTGTCCTTATTAACATAATAATATAGCCTGTCATATAAAATCAGTATATCAGGATCTACCTGGATTTGACCTGAAGTATATGGGCTACTGCCAACATGTTCAAGTTGCATGTTCATGAATTAATATTTATATTTTCACATTTCTTGTGTCTAAGAGAAATAGCAGCAGCAGTTTTGAAACGTTCAAAACAGAAACTACATGTAGTTTTGTCATATAAAGCATGTATGCTACAAAAAACATAACAAAAATGAGAAAACATGACCATGAAAACAGTAGAGTTCCAAACGACACTTGTTTACTAGCCTGTAAACCTTGAACGGTACTGTGCAATTGCAGTTTTATTGTCTGGCCTGGAAAGTCAGGCTTTTGGAGCACCTAGCCACCACAAAACTCCCGACGCCTGTGTATGACAACCTTCAACACCTTTCTTTTTGAAAGTGTAGTCCTGATTCTTCTCATAGATGTTTTTGACCACATAGTCTCCTAGCCTCTTACTGTAGTCCAACCGCTGCCTTAGGTCAACTGCAAAGAATATATTCTGAAGTCAACAATGTTCTTGTGATTAAGATATTCATTGATGACAAAATAATACTAGGCCACATTTGCATCTATGTTAAAAATGACAATCATGAATAACAAGAGAGGCTGAAATTTACAAACTCCATCTCCCTTTCCATGCAAAAACTGACTCTTCCATGTCAACCTTTTGCTGAAATCGACCATACATGAACTATTAGTATGATCTTAGTATTACAACATCACCCAACTCCAAGATGGCTTTTCTGAATATAACATCCATCAAGCATACAAGCAAGCAAGAATGGCTTCTGGGCTGCCTACAAAAGAATATATCACTTATAACAGTGCTTAGCACATTTCTGCACCCAATATATATTAGTACTGTACTGACTATAATTCTTAAATCGGATATTTGAAAGGTTTTAAATATAGATTTACACTAGCTACTATACAGTATAGTAGCCACATATTCTTTTACATGCCAAAACAGAGAACATTTCTTATATTAATTTCAGAGTCACTCCCAGGAAAGAAGCAATTATAAGCTTGTCATGATAATGATTAGATTTTGCATGCACTACAAAATCTGTTAGTGCAATAAATATTTTGGTTTGACTTTGAGGTATACCAGTGCCTAGTCCATTAGCCCAAATCATACACTTCTGTCAATCTTTTTTACCAGAACAAGTAATCTTACCAAACATATCATGTCCCTTGACAAATCCAGTGTTGTCATTTTAAAAAATAAATATACATACATGTAATTAGGCACATGAGGACACTTTTCTACTAGTAATGAAATTAAAAATTACCTTTTGACTTGGGCTTTTCCTCGACCACGTCCTTCTCTTTTCTATCAAACAAAAACAGAAGTGGCAGTTATGCACCAGTTTATGCATAATTTTAAAGACATGGAACTCTATGACATTATTGCATGCTATGGAATTCTGCAAATCCTGCACTTCCGGTGTCTGCTATCTTAGCCAACCTTGGGAACAATTTCTTGTAAATTGTACAACTACAGGCAGTCGAGTGACTACCAGACATTTTGGAATGTACACAAAAAGTTTGAAGACCGTAGTTTTGGGGGATACAGAGATGTTAGCACTTGAATACAATGTAAAAGTTTGGTAATCGTATGTCAACAAAAATGGCGTGGCCGCGAACACTTCTGAATGCAAGGCCGATTTTGGGGCCCGATTTCTCGTAAACGGTATAACTACGAGCTTAACAAAAGTAGTCGAGTGACTATCAAACATTTAGGAATGCACACAAAATGTTTGAAGACCTTAGCTTTTCAGGATGCAGAGATATTATCACTGTAGTAAACTAGGTCATCACATGTCAACAAAAAAATGGCGTCGCTAGCCGAAAACACTCTGAATGCAAGGTCAATTTTAGGCCCGATTTCTCGTAAACGGTATAACTACAAATATAACGAAAGCAGTCGAGTTACTATCAAACAGTTAGAAATGTACACAAAACGTTTGAAGACCTTAGCTTTTTAGAATGCAGAAATATAAGCACTGTAGTGAGAGCTGAAAGTAGTCGCTTGTCGCCATACACGTGCATCTGACGTATGTCAAAACAAAAAATGGATAGCCTCAATACCAGACTGACTACGCTGGTTTCATAAGGAGAATAATTTGCCAAAGGCAGGGGTTTGCTACCAGAGAGGTTGGTCGGCCGCGGAGGGGAAATGTGAATCTAATCGTGGACTGACTCCCTTGGCCAATTCCCGATTTTTTTACCGAATTGTACGATCCACACACCCCCGTAGCAAGGCCTGGTGGAGGCTAAAAATGACGCCGCTAACAGTAAACACGCTACTTTCATGGTCAGTTTCGGGCCCAATATCTCGGTTCGCTGAGTGAGTGAGAGCAAACCGAAAACGGTAAAATTACTATCGGACATTTAGGAAGGTACACAAAAAGTCTGATGCTCAGCGTACCTCGGAATACAGAAATTTGGCAACTTTTTACGGACCATTCTGCTATCTAAAAATGACTATCTACATATTGGCAGATCGCTACAGAATGGCCCGCAAATAATGATTGGAACGCGTTTGCCTACCAGTTCTGATAGAGGTTGTGCACACATATTTAGTCTAGCCAAAAAAGCAATTCTGAGCATCTAACATCGAAATTTATGCCAGTACCAACCTTTTCAACTGGAAGAGTCCTTGGCGGCTTCGTCGATCCAGCCCGTCCGTAACACACCATGCGCATTGAATTCTGGGATTGTTGGTAAGGGACCAGCGGGGAATTCAAGAAGTCGATCGCTATAATGCACGCCCTGCGTTCAGGCTTCAACTCATGGTACATTTGACAAAACAAACTTGATTCAAGCATAACAATTTATTCTCTGATGAATTATGATACCCGCTTCTGGAGTGGAATGCCCCTTTAAGCTTTATAAGAGGAAACCTAACCACATACGAAATCAAAACAATCCAGCGGTTTGACACACACATGAATTAGACTATAATTGTTGTTGTTTTTATACTGAAAACATAATCTCTGTTTGTCATTGAGGCAAAAAGGGAGAAGCCACAGCGCTTACCATGACGCTCATATTCATGAGAGCTCATGCTGCTTAAGGGTGTACTAAGCTGTAACCTTTATGGTACGTCAAAGCAATTCTCTCCAGGAGAATCAAACACTCACTCAAAATGTCAAGTAGGTTTTACTGTCCTTCAAACAGAGCCACATATACATGTACTCGCTGTTCCGTATTGCATTTGTGAAACTTCTTACTCATAACTATAGACCTGAAACGAAATTTTTTTCTGTTCGTAAAAAGGCTATCTGTATCATACAATGGGAATATTTTATACTTGTTGTGTGCTACCTCCAAGGTAGACATAGCTTGCCATATGATACATCAGCCTTAGGGCCCTAGCGGGAAGTCTGTGGCACTTTATTATGTATCAGTGTGATGTTAACACTCACTCACTCACTCACTCACTCACTATCCATGGTTAAATGTAAAACAGGTTAAATCTCCAGGTATACATCATTATCTCCAGGTAGATATATCATTGGCAAGGCAGTATCAAAGAGGCAAACCAAGCAGTAAGCCAACAGGCTTTTGGACACTGGTTGGCCCTTTGGCCTTGCCACCGATAGGTCTGCTTGGAGTTTGTCAAACAAGCGCTGTTGAAGGCACCCCTTTTCCTGTTGCAGGAAGTCAGGGTTCATATGCAAATTACGTTCTCTCCCAAACTTGTATCCTTGCTGTTGTACACTACTGTATAACCTCAGCACCTCTTCCTGGGTGTATATTGAGGGCCTGCATGCCCTTTTCTGTTACCTATTTTGATTTCCCGTAATTGGTGGGGAAAGCCGCCTTATTCATGTGATTTGTAGCAAGGTGACCTTAATTTTGTGGTATTGCCTTCCCTCATTTTAATGTAATATGTGGGGCGTTCTTCAGAATTTTTTTGTAAAACTTGTACAGCAGATATTGGATCATAGAATAATGGTACAAGAACATGACACCACTTTTGGGTGGATAATAAGTTTATGACAATAATGACTTGTTGTAGTAATGTTTCTGAATGAAGACTAGTTTGCTTGTTTAATGTAGTGACTTCAGATGGGAGTGTAATTTGTGTTAACTGATCACATATAACAGTAACCAGGTTTAGACTTTATTTGGTTTCTAGGCGCATTTGAGAATCCAGACACCCACTCAATTAGCTTCGTAAGCTAGAGAGAGGGGCTGAGGTCATTGCTGAGGTGAATTGCTTTACGTGGGTGGATCTTTGCACAAGAGCACACAAACGTCAAGCCCTTTAGCTATGTATGAGGTGTATGTACATAAAAGGAACGTTATAGGTTGTATGTAAGATATACATTAGGTATATGCACTTTAAGTTTAAAGGCAAGCCCCTCAGTTAGGTATATACACTTTTACAGCCCAGGTTGTATGTTGGTACATGTACATGTTGGCATGTACAAGTCGTGAGGCATGTATCTTGTAAGGTACATGACATTGTACTTAGCCCCTAGGCCCTTGGTTGCATGTACATGTAAGGTATATGTACATAAAAGGCAAGGTTGACATAAAAGTATTTCCATAAATGCAGCATCAGAGTTGACAAGCTAAGCATAGAAGAATGCAGTTGCCCAGGGTTATTTGTTTTTGGTTCTGCACATTTCGGAATGTTCTGCATACCTGGGCCGGAGGTAGAAAATTCTTGACGTTTTTCGAATGAAGACATTGACCCAAACCATCTGGTTCTTAGTAATTTTACCACAGTAATTTCCCAGCCAGTTGTCATTTGCAGAGTTTCAACTCTCAAGTTAAAGCGAACAATTTGACAGCAAAGTTATGTCTTTGTCTGTTCTACACTAAATTTAACACTATATAAGATTTAATTAGGAATTGTTGAAACATGAAATAACTTCTTCATTCCTGCTTGTAACTTGTTCTTGAAGACAGGTTTGTGTCCTTGGGTGCACCAGGGCCTAACGCTGTCTGGCCCTGTCAGTTTCAAGTTTCACGTTTAAGGGACCATACATTAATCACTGGGGGTGGACTGGTGAAGAGAAGGTCTGGATCAAGGGTTTCTATGTTGCCCATCACCTTGGTGACAAATGCCCCCCCCCCCCCACAGAAAAGCACACTGACTCGTCTTCTGGCCCCCTTTCCACCATGCAGCAGTGCCCGAGCAAGCAAGATTGGATTTGTGACACTTTGTTTTAAAATTAAAGTTGGAACATATGATGCATGATGTAAATGACAATGAAATACGCAGAGTTGACAATACGAGTGATTGCTGTTGTTGTATCTGTGGTATTGGGCGGTTGATGCCTACCAGGACGTCAGTAGATTGGATCAAAAATTGATATTTAAATTAGTAGATCAAATTACTGGTTGATATGTAAATCAATCTTTTGCCAAACACCTGCTTTTTCCCTACCACTGCGTCACCATGACATTATCGTGATGCTCGTGTTAAACTCGAAGTTCAAATTTTCAGTCTCTTTTTTAAGCGACCTTTGTGTGGTCAACTTTGTTAACTTGTCATCTATTATTCTGTATGCAGCACCTGTTACAGGTGTGGAATATGTTAAGATAGATGGGTATGACTCACCCTCCCCAAAGGGTAGGTTATACCATTATTAAATCAGGGGGATTTCTGTCTATAACCCCTTTCATGTTCACAGGTTATGGGCATAAAACATTTAATGCATTTGTGCATAGTTTGTTTTTAGTGTTAACTAGCTTCAGCACAATATGTTAGTTAATATTCTGTAAAGCTGTAGAACTCACTGGAAGGGTTGGATTGAAACGCGTTATGCAACAGGTTCCCCATTTTAGGGCAAGAATGCGCCGTCCTTTGTAGAAGCCAGATCCAACCAGGTGATGCTCCATGACCTTATATGTGCAGAATTTCCTGCCTGGGTAAGCCAGGATGACATCACTCCCTCAAACCTACTTCCTGTTTCCCTGCATGTAAACGTGTTACTGTTAGAACTAGTGCCAACCTCCCAGCTGATCAGACTGTGCTCTTTCTCTGGGTGAGTGCATGTGTAGAATAAGTTTTTATATTGTGTATATAGACCATCTATACCTTTGCCAAGAAGGTTTAACTTAAAGTTTTGGGTAGCATTTTATTTATGTGGTTTAGCAGCATAACTTTAGGAGCTATGGATGGATTGTCATGAAATTTTGTACATGATCTTATCTTGTGACTAGAGTTTGGGCATCCTGGCAGCTTTTCAGTATACTGCAGCTGATCTTCTGGTATACTATTGATATCTCGTTTCTTGATATGTATTCTGCTACATGCAATCAACCATTTGTTAGTCTTTGCACATTTTTGTGGACGCCTATGTATAAAGACGCAATGGCCTCAATGCATGCTGTCTGTTACTGTAAATTCATCCATTTTTGTGGTGACTCGATTTTGCATCTGGAGGGAAATGAGTTTCTTTATTTAGTCTGGTAAGTTCACAATTGAAACAGTTCTGTAGTAACATTGCTGTAGTAATAATATACATGGTGTCATGTGGTGGAGAGATCTAAAATAAAACCACGATGGCACACATTCAAGGTTTACAGTATTACGTAGTACACGTTGTGCCTTGTCATCCTGTTGAACTATGTCTGAACCCTGAGCAATTAGGAAAATTGTCTCATGGCAAGGTTTATGCCTTTCTTTAATTTGTTCAAATGAAATGTGCACCCTTAGCTTTGATGGAGAGAGCTCAGTTCTAGGGGGATCACCAACCTTGCAATAATAGATGGTATCTTGTAAGTAATTCAGACAGCGGTAAGGTGAGCAGCATAAGAATGTGGGAAAGCAGTCCTGCTGCTCTTGATACAAGTGCATTCCATGCATGCCTGGTTACATGATGAACCTTTAGTACATGTGGCCATGGGCCAGACAAATTTGCATGGAGATGTGTAGTGTAATGTTAACATTGTCTCAATGTTGAAGGTTAAAAAATAATTCTTATTCTCAAAAAATTCTTAAAGAACTGTAACTTTGTGGCACCAAATTTCATTTGTATGGCAGCGTGAAAAGCAAGAGTTGGTGTATCTTTCAGTTTGTGTTTGAAATAACCGTAGTACTAGTAGGTATCACAGTGTCATTGCAAGACAATCAGCATGTGTTTATTGATTTTATGTCGAGATCTTAAGCTTGTTACGAAAACTACGCAAATAAAACAGCTGTGAATATTTCACTTGTTACAGTATTCACAGACTTACACAGCACACGATGTATATTTTAAGAAACATTTGTAATCTTTCTTAGACATCATCACTTCAGTACATCAGTGCTGCCGCTTGTATACATGTAGACGACTGATTGATCAGTTTAACTATTAATGTTTTATCTTTATGATATCAGAAGTGGATGTGGTTGACAAAGATGCATTGTAGCTATTCCACAAAGGACAAAAGTTTTATCTCTGTCCCAGTCCCTTGTGGTTGGATGTCACCAGAGACTGTAGTCTGTACAGTGTTCTTGCTCCCCTTGTTATCACTGGAAACTGTCTGCACACATTTACATGTACATCATACTCTCTGGGGAGATCTGGCATCTGTCACTCAGTACTTGTGGTGAATGACAACAGATACTGTGAGATAGGACAGGTTGGGATTTTGTGCGTGTGAAAAATTTGTGCGCAAAAACTTGAAAAAACAAAGTTGTGGAATATGCCAGAAAATATGTAGAAGTTTTCTAAAAATAAGTGGAGACTGAGAGGATGGGAATGGGTCAGGTCCAGATTTCATTGGCACATCGGGCCAAAACTTTAAAGTTAAGGAGCTGAGGATGGCATGTTTCTCTCAATTTAGTCGTTCTTGTTTCAGAACCAAATATTTGTACAAAGACATAGTAAGGCACCATTTTAATGGGTTTAATACTCAAATCTAATCATTGTCAATTTTTTCTGCAGTTTTTTCCGACGTCAAGTGACCAAATCTACCAGGCAGGATGAGTGACAAACCAGATGTGTCTGAAGTGAAGCAGTTTGACACTGGCAAGCTGAAACATGTGGAAACAGAGGAGAAGAACCCTCTGCCTACAGAACAAAGTAAGTTACAATTTGCTATTTACTTCTCAATAAGTAAATAAGATGTAGTAGGATGTGTGGAGTACTAATTCAGTAGAGGGCACTTTGTAATTTGTTATCAAAAGCGTGTAATGTGAACATTAATATGTAAAACTACTTCAGATTCATAATATTTTCCAGGGTTTTCATATTGTAGTAGGAGGGGAAAGGGTTTTTGCAGTGTTTTCTGTTAACTTAAAATAAGTGCAATACAGTAGTAATGTATTGAAAAAGCCCCTTCACATTGAATTTGTCATGTTTTCGCGAGGGGGGGGGGTCATCATGAAAATGACCCTATTAAAACCACTGGGAACATTTCAACCTGATCAAAAATATAAATTGGAAGCATTAGTATTACTGAATTTTCAGCACTGAAAGAATTTCTTACAAAACTGTCCTTTATGTGACTATATATATATATATATATATATATATATATATATATATATATATATATATATATATATATATATATATATATATAGTCATATAATATTATAATATATATATATATACTATGTGCAAAGGTATAAAGATCAAATTGACGTGCATTATATGCTGCTTTGGTGTAATGCCCCTCCCCAGATGAAATATTATCAATCTCTGTTTCACAGCATTTCTTTTAACCACTACACAAAAGAGAGGCATATGACCAAATGAATTTTGAGGATCAGTACGGTATTTTAATTCTCCAACTGTCGTTATTTCCCAGCCATTAACCAGGAGAAGGCATCAGAGCGTTCCTCAAAGATCCTGGAGGGTCTGGATCCATCCAAGTTAAAGCATGCTGAGACCAATGTCAAGGAAATGAAGCCTGATGCCGAGGGTAAGACAAATACTTGTCAAGACGCAGTAGTGTGCAAAGTCCAGTGTTTAGTGACACAAACTTGTGACCAAGAAGTTCGGAGTTCGAAGCTTCACTCACCCAATATACTACTGGAAAGGGTTGCTGTCCTTAAGATGGCACATTATGCTGACTGTGCGTGTTCTTTGTACTTGTTGAAAAGAGCTGGGAGAATTTACTAGTTATACACTTATTCAAGATCGGTTTATCTTCACTTTTCTATTCTGTAACTTTGCTCACTGTTCTTTTATATTGTCGGGTGTTTTTGCTTGTGTTGATAGGCCCATGTCATAAGCCTCTTCAATCCTATGCCTCAAATATGCTTCCATGCCCTAGACTATTTCCAAGATTATATATGGATGATTGTACGTATTTTCTCAACCATGATCTTGTTCCAGCCCTGCACCAAGACAGGGCTGCCCTGACAGCAGCGGCAGTGTCTGGGTTTGACAAGAGCAAATTGAAACATGCAGAAACTACGGAGAAAACCCATCTCCCAACTAAGGAAGGTGAGCATTCTTTGCACCAATCAATAACTTAAGTTAGTCATCACTTTCAGGAAGTGGCGCTTCAAAGGTTTTCCCATTTTTACCAAGAGGCCAGCAAAATTTTAGATTTTTTGTTTCTGTACTGTAAAGATGCGGTCTGCGGTCTGGTGATAAAGGTATCTACATTTTGTATACTGAAAACCAATGAACTTTTAGGTTCATGTTTCAATGTTGTCAAGCCTTCAAGCATGAGAGTTATCAAACTTATTTTCTTTTTTATTTATTCAAAATGCAACGGTACATTACACAGACCTATAGGCAGCACAGCTGATTGCATAGGTTTACAAATAACAAACTAGGAGGCGGATGTGTAAAAGATTGGTATTTTCTTAGAACTGTCATGGAGTGGAATTTGTTGCAAACAAGGACACTCTTCACCAGATAGCTTGAAATATCCCTTGCAGCTAGATGAAGAGCAGTTATACCAACATATAAGCACTTATTCATTCACTTTGTAACTTTGTACTTTCAGAAATCGAGGCCGAGAAGGCAGCCAAGTAGAAACAACGGGGCTACATCCTTCGAATTTGTAACCTTTTGTAGTCCAGTAATTTTTCTACAATTCTTAGTCTAGGTACGGTACGTCAAATTAACCTAGCGTATATCCTGGAGTGCAGCACAGCAAGGGATCGGAAATTTCTAACTAATTTTGGTATTGGTGATTCAGGCTTTTTCGGTGATGAATTTTAAGGCTTTGAACTAACTAAAGTTGCCAACTACAGAATCTGTAATTGGCTCCTTTCTTTGTTTCTGCTGATGTGCTGTTGACATCAGTTTTTGTTTTTCAAATTTAATGATTCCAGAAGGGTTGGTAAGGTAGGCTATAGAAGACGACTACAATATCATCAGTTTCTTGACTTGCCATATGCCAAGAAGGCGCAGAAGTTATGCTTAAATAACCTTTTTATAGGCTGAGGTAGCCTCTGGTACCAAACTTGTATTGACAAAAATCAGTTACTCAAGCAACTGGATATGATTTTGGAATCAGTCAGACGTTTCAGACAGCCATCTGGCGTCTTTCATCAGTGACACTGACGAAAAGCCAAAATCAAAATTCCAAAATCATAACCAGTTGCTTGAGTAAATGCTTTTTGGTTTATCTTATTACCTGGATGTCTACCCTTCATCAAACTTGTACTGGTTATAGGGTTAGGCAGCAGAGAGAGGGTTGATCAAAACAGGAACACTTTTCCACTGCAAGTTGCCATATCACCTTTATGCCAACTATAACTTGTTTAACTCTTGTATTCCTGTTACCGGTAACCATTCCAGTTGAATTCAAAGATAGAATGACTTGATATAGGTGCAAATATTATAAGCTTTTGGAGTTTTGCTCTATTAACATTCCAATTCCCTTACCAAGAATGACTCACAAGAAAGAACAAAGGTAATGCAATATGCTAAATCATAATACCGGGGTAAGTCTAACTTTACTATCCCTCAAAGATCTGAAACAGAATTAGAGGCAAACGAGCCAATGAGCTTTTCACAGTTTTATACAATAAGATTAGATTGTCAATACAGGATTACCCTCTGTTAAAGCATTCCAATAATCATGAGAAAAGTACACTGTACTGTAGCTGTGCAAGGATATTAATCTCCAGGCAGATTTACCAGTGGCATAAGATAGTATCAAAGCTGGGAAAGGAGTACAGCTGGTCAAAGGGAGTCATCAGCCCCTTTCAGTGATGGCAGATCTTCGGTAGCGAAACACCGGCTTCACTCCTCTGGCAGCTTTTGATACTATCTTGTGCAACCGTAGGATCTGCTTGGAGATTACAAGGATATGGTGCAGCTCTTAAGAGGTAAAGGCAGAATGTTCTTATGCCTGAAAGGCTTAGCTAGAGAAACCGAGTTTGTCTTGAAACTAACAAGTGCAAAAGAAGTGGCAGCCAGTTTGACTGAGCATAGAGCATCTTATAGTAAATGGTTTCAGATCAGATGTTGCAGTGAAAATCTGTGGATGAGTGCCATATATTAGTCTCTACCAGACTCCGAATCGCTGGAAAATCGTAGAAATGGAACAAATAGAGAGGAATATAACCGGCCAGGGAACAGCACGCGATTTCAATTCGAGTAAACATTCAGTTATCCGTGGTTAGTGAGGGAGGGGGGCGTAACTCAGGTCCGCCGCCGGTAGGCATTTTATGGAGATATATACAATATAAAATTTACCTGGTCATCGATGAGTGCTGTCAGGGGACTGATGACAATCACAAATGGCTCGTCAGAGTCCAGGCACGACGGAATCGCCTGGAAACAGAACGTCTTTCCAGCTCCGGTCGGTAGCCCGACAAACACGTCTTGGCCATTTAAAATACCCAAAACAGCGTCTGCCTGGCCCTGTCGCAGTGTGTCGTACTCGAAAACATCTTTGCCAACACGGCAAACGCGGTCCATCAAATTGGCTTGCATAGCCACCAGAGTAAATACAAGCAGTTACCAGATTAAACACGCAGTCATCAAAATAAACACTATCAGAATGGACCGTTACTTTGAAAATTTCATGTGACCTTTGACACTTCCGGTCACATGTGACAGGATCGTCGCTCCCGCTTGGACCGTCACGGGCGAGTCGGAAAGCAATAAAAGTGTTATTTAGCCACTTCGCACCTATTAGATAGTGATTAGTGGAGATCAAACAAGGCACCGGGATACCACAGACTCCGACGATCGCGTGCTGTTCCCTGGCCGGTTATATTCCTCTGGCCGGCTTACTCCTCTGATTTGTTACATTTCTACGATTTTTCCAGCGATCCGGAGTCTGGTAGAGACTAGCCATATATGGCTAAAGCTTGCTTTTGTCTTGACTGCAAATTGGTAAAGGGAAGTTCAAACATTCCATCAGGCAACTTGTACTTAAGTGTTAAGTATAGAATTCAACTAGAAAGGAGTGTCAGCCTCTGCTATGGTCATGTTAAAGTTTGCCACACCCTTTAAATGTTTTGGATCTGAAGTCTGAATATTCATTCTAGTGGTTTGCTAGGCCAAGGGTCTACTCTTTCTACCAAAATATCAAATCAAAGAACACCAATATGAATGTACCCTGGGAAAACCAAACTCCTACGAGCGGCGCAGAAAGAGTTACCCATCCTGCCAGTACACGCGCGCCCGCAAGTTAGGCCGCAACTACACCCACCCCACTATATCCAGCTGGCCCCAGTTAATGCTATCACAAGAGGTAAGCAATAGTTGAGGCCAGCTGGATATAGTGGGGCAGGCGTATAGTTGCAGGCGCACGTGTACTGGCAGGTAACTCTTTCTGCATCGCCTCTTAGGAGTCTGGTTTTCCCAGTAATATAAATGCTATGTCCTTGGCAGAGGCATGTGTAATTGGTGCCATAAAACAAGCTTTATTGCACAAGTGTTACCCACAAGTGCTTTCCGCCGTGCCAGGCTGTTTGGCCGTCTCCACTTGAGGAGTGACGAATGTAGCGACCTTTCCTACGATACTTTGTCATCTGCTTTGGTATAATAAAACAAGTCATACTGAATGTCATGTGCGTCGCCGTACATTCTTTGTTATTTAGAATTGTATTGGATAGATGGAGAATGAAACATTTAGAGTATGTTTAATATGTACTGTCCTCCAAATGATACGGACCTTACTACATATGTACATTTTCACATTGCCTTACCCAAGCAATGATGGTGCTTCAGTGTGTAAATCTCACCAAGTTGGATATCAAAAAATCAAACAACACGAGACTTTACTCGTTCACTCGGTGGTTTCATTCGGTTGTTATAGCAAAGGACCAGGCGTTATCACGCCATACACACCTTGGGTCATTAACCCTTAATTAATGTGCACTACACATGTAGCTAGTACACACATCATATTGATAATCTGTCTACCCAAGACAATAATGGTGCCTTGTGTAAAACAAGATGATTCTCACAGATGAGATTTTATTGCAATCAAGCCCCACAATCAGTCCAGATGGCTGATTTTTAAAATGTTTCCATTTCTGTTCAGATACCATGTTACAGAAGTTAACTGTACAGTGATAGTTATTTGTATCATGAAACCATGCCATATTAAAGATGAATGCGTTTGGGGTATATGTAGACAATACAGGTAAAACGAAAAATAGTGTTAGACATTAAAATGTAAAACGTACAAATGTAATACTATGCTGGTATCATAGTCCCTTACTACACAGACATAAAATGCATGTCTACAATACAGACATGATAAGACCACTTCATAATAAAAATCTTTAACAAGTAAATTAAAAACAATCTTTGAAAAGGTCCATTCCATGGGCATTGGCTCATCCAACTTGTTATGGCTCATTGTATTACAAAATGTTCATCTCTTGAATAGCTTGATTTTTTTTTGTCCAAATTTGTATGCTGAATCGGACAATTAAAAATCACTATCTGAAATGGTCCATATCATGAGTATTGGCTCATCCATGTTGTTCTGTTACAGTAATGTATTACAAAATGTGAAGAAGAACTTGAATAGCTGAATATTTTTTTGCCCAAATTTGTAATCCTGAATCCGACAGTTACAGTTATGAAATGGGAATGTCATCTTACACCACTCCTGTGAGAATACAAAGAAGACACAGGAACGCAGTGCTTTTTGATGCAATATCAAATCTGCTCAAGATCACTGACATCTGACATTTACTTTATTTTTGTGCCCCTCTTGTAGAACATGAAGAATACTTTTGATGGACCTTGGAAAAGGAAAAAAGGCTGACTACCACACATGGTATCTTCTGACATCTAAAAAGACTTGTTGATAATGGATTAGAAATGTCAGTGCAGTGGCTGTTAGGAAATATGCTAAAAGGTTATGTTTTAACCTTTTTGACTGGAGGTTCTGCGCTGTTGCTGGTGTCGACAGGAGGAACGGTGAACCCGGGGACCTGGTAGGGAAACAGAAAAGAGAACTGTTAGGAAAACACAGAACACTGTCATGCACATTCAGACATGTCAGAGGTCATAAAGCCATCTTTTGGTGCAGAGTAAAAATACATAGGGGGGCTGGAAGAGAAAATATATAGTACATGTATTAGAATCGTTGTACATTTAACCAGTTCAAATGTCATACATCTTGCTTCATGAACACCACCTTGCCATACTGTGTTAACCACATGAATGCTTTGTGAGAATGTCTGTCAGTCTTGTAAATGTAAATAGGACATTAAGTATACCACTACAACAGTTCCTGGTTGCAAGCTATTGTCATAAGTATTATTCAATCAAGAAACATATTTGTAAAAAATGTACAACCTTCTAATGTTGTTTAACATTGCGTCTTAAAAAAATCATACTACCAGTTACTTAGCTGTCTTCTGAGGTGATCTTAGGATGAATTTTGGTACACTGAGTCTTGCAATTTATCTTGCAGTGTGTTATGTATCTAATAAACTAAGTTCCTCCCATCTCATGACTGTGCCCACCTGTGGCTTGACCAGCCTGATCCTGAGCTTCTGGTGCTGGATGTGGGAGGTTTCCACGGTGATCTGGACCACCACACGGTCAAACATGCGCAGCTTCACCTCACCTGCAGTCTGCGACGACTCCTGTCAATCAAAACACCTGTCAGATCAAAGCTCTTTTTTCTATTACCTGTAATATTGCTAATGATAGAAATTTCTCCTGCAAGTGAAATTAAAAAATTCTGCTGAATATACAGCCTTCTTGACCTAATAAACATTTCAGTTCATTCATAACAACAGTTATGCAGGTAGCCCTGGCTACCTGAATTTCATTGAAGTTTACAATAATCACATTATCAGCATCATATACATTAGAGGCATACATGCTGATGTTTAAAAATCATATAAAACATTTGCCAATCTTAACTGACAATCCAAACACAACATTGTTCGTTGATTGAGATCTCCGTTAGACTTCAAATTCAAGTAAAATCTATAAGTCTTCCTGGAGTCCATAATAGAAAATGACAGAAAATCAAAAATAACATATGTCAAACATGTAAATCAAGTATAATATAAAGTAAACAAAAAAGTCATTAAATTGTCATAATTGTAAGTTCAAAGTATACTCTTGTCATGATTCAAATAAAAGCTGAAATATAATCTACCTAGGCACACAATACAAACAACATTTATAAAGCTAGTAGTGGCTTACATTTTTTGCTACCAGGTATGTATCATTCGCCTCTACTGCGAGTCGGTTACTTAGAGCCCAGAAAATGGAACTCTTGGGGACTGGAAGTTCCATAGTGAAAAATCAACAACATTTACAGTTGAGGTTGTTATCCACAGTGTCTAAGGCATGGTATTCCACAAGAAAACAAAAACCAATCACCTCTTCGTTGAACACAAACGGGCTATCCTCCCCTCTCCCATCCTGGGACTTGAGGAAGATGGTTCCTTCGAAACCAAACTTGGGGATGAGGACCTGGACTGCATTCTTCCTCACGAACAGGACGAAGCCTTCCTCCTCTGTAACCTTGTTCTTAAAGAAGAGCTGAAACACAAGATAAAAGAAAAATTAGAGTTATCAAAGTTCTCTGCACAGTCCATTGGAGGGATCTCCAAGCAGATGAAAGGATCCATCTTGTTTTCTGTGTTTTACATCAGTATTTGTAACAACTTCCATTAGTACAATCATGTACTAGCAGCTTACCTTCCTCTGTAAGAAATACAGTACTATAAAAAGATCTAGAGTACATCTTGCAAATACAGCGCATAATTAATACACAAAAGATTAGCCTAATTCTTGCCCAGATCCTTACATAGTGCTCAGATATCAGGTGGTGGGGTGCTGTTTTATATCTACTTTGCCCATTTCTTTTAATATTCTGCAAAAATCCAAGGACCAAGACATCATACTTGTGAAGCTTAAAAGAGACCAACAGTGCCGCTTATCATCATCTTTCTAAATCCTACAACATATACAGTATTACCTAGTACATAAACAAACTATGATATTACAGGCATTGAAACTCCTTGTATTCACTCCTGGGGTCAGTTTGCAGTATACTTAGCAAGGATTTGGCCTATCTGTAGCCCACATCACTGATATTTTCATTGATCTAAAGGTTATTCCAGTCAATCCCCTTATTCCAGATACACGTCTATCAGTTATGACTGGAGGACTAATCTGGCTTACAGTATCATCTTTCAAAATCCTACAATGTATACAGCATTATCTAGTACATAAACACTACATTACAGGCACTGAAACTCCCAGTATTCACATACTCCTTGTATTCACTCCTGGGGTCAGTTTGCAGTATAAATATAAAGGATTTGGCTTATCTTCACTGATATTTTCATTGATCTAAAGGTTCTCTTATTCTAGATGTATTTCTATGCAGTTCTGAGTGGAGGACTAATCTGGCTTACAGTATCATCTTTCTAAATCTCACAACATATATGGCATTATCTAGTACAAAAACAATTAATGTACATTACACACATTGAAACTTGTATTCACTCCTGGGGTCAGTTTGCAGTATATTTAGCAAGGCTTTGGCATATCTCTTGCCCATATCACTGATATTTTCATTGATGTAAAGGTCATGCCAGTCAATCCCTTATTCCTGATGTACTTTTATCAATTCTGAGCAGAGAACTAAATCTGGATAATAGCAGGATAACTTGGCTGTAGTCTTTCTACAGAAAACAGGAAAAGGCCAGTGGGTCACAAGGATTTTTTTCAGGAAGAAACTGTTGCTGTTAGGAAGCTGAGATTGAAGAGAGTGCATGCACAATCAGAAAGCCACATATCAGTTTGGATCCTGTATATTGGATTCTTAAGGCTTGTGTTCATGGGAAAAATTGTCAAGAGGCCAACAAAAAATGGTCACATTGGCCACGTATGGCAGCACTATCTTGCTAATGTTGCTGTTTGCAAGTACTGAACACCATCAAAATACATAGACTGCTTCATAGTACAATGCTTATAAAGTCCAGTGTTAGGAAAATACACATGTTCTACAGATAACACATACTAGAAAGTTAGCGTTTTGTGTGTTTAAAGCTAGAAAAGGCAAAAGGAACCACCGAGATCATGGCCGTATCAGTCCACGGCTGCGGTCGCCCGTCGGACGGCAGGCAGCCGCGGACTCATTCAGACGCAGGTTAGATTTCACGGGGGGTTTAACCAGGTTGAAGACGTAGGATCTCAGTGGTTCCCCCAAACCATAACCATTTATGGTTTCTGGTTTGTTGTGTTTTGTGTTTTGTTTTGTTGTGTCTCGCCGCTGGTTTGTGCCCAGACCGAAGTCTGGGGTCCCCCAAGGCCTGCGCGGCCAATATACAATGTGGTTCTTTTCGCTTTTATACACAGAGTAAAAGCGAGCAATTTCCCTTGTGGTTTGGAACATTCCAACTTAGACATGACACGGGGGTGTTCTAGGTGTCCTTTCTGATTAAAATGATTCCTCCAATCTATTTCCTTGTCAAACTACCATTATTCAAACTTAGATCATTGCCAATGAAGGTACTAACAAAGTGCACTTGGGACTTCCTTGCTGTAACAAGCACTTTAAAGTTATGTCTTCTTTGTATTTTGGTAAAAGACCCCTAGATTTTAAAAAAGGCCACATCAACCCAGGCAAAACTGGCAAAACATAAAGCCATGCCTGCAGCAAACAAGATCTGGTTTCCTGTAAACAATGCACAACAATCTCATAAAGTTTTTAGCACAATTTTTTTGCTGCAAGAGACCACACAAGCTTCGACTTTCTGAAATATCTCAAAACTCAAAACAAGACTCAGCAACAGGTGCATAATGAAGTTCACGTGACCAAAACTATATGTTGGCAGTTGAACTATGCAATACTATACAGTCTTGCCACTCATTGACGTCTTGGTAAACAAAGCCTTAAAGAAGGCATTGTTATTTGTGTGTTGACAATTGCAAGGAGACAGGTTAGGAATGACAAGGTTTTTTCTAGCTCAGACAAAAAGCATCGATCTGTGACAGTTCTCGCAAATGTTGACAACGATGAATCATAGGTAATACGTAAATACATTACGGTAATTCAAACCTGCCTGTCACTCAGACAGATTGATCTGTGACTGTCCTTGCAAATACTTTGTTGCCAAGCTTTGAGGCAAAACAAATTTGTCTTATTCTAGTAAACAATCATGAGGAATGACAGAGAAGATACCAAAAGAGAAGATGTAAAACATGTAACATAGTGTTATGGACAAAATGAAGTCAGTCAGGGATTCCCCTTATGCAAGTTAGAACTCAGAACCAACAGTAAATTGTGTAGTGTGGTGTGCACCTGATTTCTGAGGTGAATGCACTGCATCTGCCAGATTCTTTCCATATTAAACTGCTGCCATTATTTCTATTGCTTGTCCCCTTTTAGTCTATCCAAAGATGCGGTGATGAGCACAATGAAGTTTCAAGCCTTAGGATAAACTGTACATTGTAAACCATAGAGGAAAAAGCAAAAGGAACCACCGAGATCATGGCCGTATCAGTCCACGGCTGCGGTCGCCTCTCGGACGGCAGGCAGCCGCGGACTCATTCAGACGCAGGTTAGATTTCACGGGGGGTTTAACCAGGTTGAAGACGTAGGATCTCGGTGGTTCCCCCAAACCGTCCAATTTATTCATAGTACGTAGGTCATGTAGGTTTCTTCGTTCATAGTTCACAGGTTTCACAAGTTCACAAGTTTCAAGTTCATTTCAATAGTATTGGAAGGTTTGTATATTGGCTTGACAACAGTTGAGCACATTCTGTGCTCTCAACAACATTCATGGTTCTTCAGTTCTCGTAATTTTCACATAGGTTCTCAGGTTTGTATCACAAGTTCTCGTATGCGTTGTTCTTACTCATGCTCGTCTTCAGTATCCAACATGTCAGGACAGAGTCCATGACAGTTTGTGCCCAGACCGAAGTCTGGGGTCCCCCAAGGCCTGCGCGGCCAATGTGAAGACTGTTTCATTTCGCTTTTATAGCCCGGGTACAAGCGAGCACTTTCTCTTGTGGTTTGGAACATTCCAATGAATACATGACATGGGGGTGTTCTGGGCATCCTGAAAAAAATCATTTCTCAAATCCATGTCCATTTCAAACCACCATTATTCAAACTTAAATCCAAAGTGAAGGTAACTTAAAGAAAGACTACTTGGGGGCTTCCTAGCTGTATCATGCACTGAAGTCTTCATTGTAGTTAGGTACAAGACCCCTAGATTTAAAAAAAAAGTATCAAAACCAGCGTCCCAGGCAAAACTTGCAAAACGTAAGGCCATGCCTTCAGCAAACAAGTTCTGGTTTGCTTTAAACAATGTACTTCAATCACGTGAAGTTTTTGACAGAAATTTCCTTGCAACAAAAGGCCTCAAAAGCTTCAAACTTCTTGAGTTTCTGTTGCAAAATGAGTGACTCCCAACAACAACTTGTGCATAATGAGCTTCACGTGACCAAAACTACAACATGTAACATAACATGATACCTCCAATGTAAAACTATACCAAGGTCAAGACCTTTGAGAGAATGGAAGACTTAGTCTAACAGCAAAACCCTTTTTATGCCAACTGCTGGGAGAAAGGTTGTTTGCTGCACTTCAGTTACTATGAAAGCAAGGCAAGGCAAGGTAAGGCAATGCACTTGGAAAAGATTACAACTGAATGAAATTAAGGGGGAGTCCCCCTATGCAAATAAGGAAAAAGGTGGTATACTTATATGTTAGCTTAATTAAATCATGCTTATGGCGGCCCCTCCAACATATGCCTAGGTGAAGCCAGTTACAGCCCTGGACAGCAAGAGTTTGTTAGACAGACTACTCTAGGACCTAACACTGAAATGAAGAGATCTAGAAATGCAGCATTTAATTTAGTAATTCCCAGGGGATGTCAGATATCCAGGTGTTCAAGACATTCTTGAGATGGGCCCAATATAAACACAGTTTTTTGATGTAGCAGTCTTACTCTTAGGGAACTTAGTAAATATTTATCCTCTTCTCTGGGGAGACATAAGGTACAACATAACTGGTGGACCTGAGTTTGAGTTGAACATACATTTGCTAGTTACTAGTACATGAAGCAATCTTTGATATGTTACCCATCAGCCATCTCATAGACATGCTGCTGTATTGTGAGGTGACAGTAGTACTCAAAAGGCCACCAATAATTTAACATTATGATAAAACTTTATAATCAAATAAAAGCAAAAGGAACCACCGAGATCGTGGCCGTATCAGTCCACGGCTGCGGCCGGCAGGCAGCCGCGGACTCATTCAGACGCAGGTTAGATTTTACGGGGGGTTTAACCAGGTTGAAGACGTAGGATCTCAGTGGTTCCCCCAAACCCAACAGGTTTGTTGCTTGAGGTGTCTGGACTAGGATCGATGTTCAGGATCGATGTTCAGGTTTGTGCCCAGATGTAGGTTTTTAGT